>NC_044062.1:25631173-25641173 GCF_902167405.1 Gadus morhua
ATTTTACAGTTTTTACGATGGCATAAAGTATCACACAATTATCAAACGATTACACTCAAGAAGCAAAACATTGGCCCCGACGTGCACAAATGCTCAATGTCAGCCTCACACTTTTTGCAAAACAATGAGATTTGCTAAACACTAAACATACTTGCATACATTAGACACATTCGTATATCAGGATGACACTTCCTTGCAATTCCAAAGCACTCACTGTCAAATGACCACACTTATGAGCCAATTGGTTAAACACAGCCGTCAGTTACGCAGACACATGCTTGCTTAATTGTAAACACACCAATCAGGTCCAAGCATTAAAAAGATGCAGCAGGTAAGTTCCCCTGCCTTTTCTGTAACCAAAATGGAAGAAGTCAGAAGAAGAGTGAGGGTGAGAGTTGGAATCCACAGAGGAAAAAACATAAGGTAGAGGAAGAGGAAGAGGCGGAGACCAAGCCAGATGTAGATTTGGAGGAAGAGGACGAGGAAGACATGAAGCAGGAGTAGAACGTGTTCAAAGAAGAGGACCAAATTTCTCTCTCTCTCACTCTCAGTCTCTCTCTCTCTCTCTCTCTCTCTCTCTCTCTCTCTCTCTCTCTCTCTCTCTCTCTCTCACTCTCTCTCTCTCTCTCTCTCTCTCTCTCTCTATCTATCTATCTATCTATCTATCTATCTATCTATCTATCTATCTATCTATCTATCTATCTATCTATCTATCTATCTATCTATCTATCTATCTCTCTCCCTCTCTCTCTCTCTCTCTCTCTGTCTCTCTCTCTTCCTCTGGTTGACCTTTGGTGGGAGGCAGGAAGGCAAGCTCATGCACATTTTCTGTTTTACAGTCTTGCACACACACACATGCACACATGTGCGCACAACACACATATTGTATGGACGCAATAACTTTGGAATAGATGTGCTGTGGGTTAACCCCAGCCATATAAATACCATACACACAGTCAACCCAGTCGCCAAGAAAAAACGTTGACGGTGTGCGTTTCCATGAACACTGGATACGTAGCATTTCAACGTAAAAAATAGCGTGTTATACCTACAGTATCCACGCGTACCGCTGTGGAGGCGGGTTTCGGGGTTTGGGTTTCACGGCTTTCGCGGCAAATTGTGGACACGATTGTTTAGGGGGGGGGGGGGGGGGGAGGTAGACTGTTGTTGACCCGGGGGGGGGGGAATGGGGGGGGGGGGGGGGGGGGGGGGGGGGGGGGGGGGGGGGGGGGGGGAGGACACGTTTGTTGAGGGGGACGACGAACGACACGATTGTGGGGGGGGGGGGGGGGGGGGGGGAGACTCGTTTGTAGGGTGTGATGTGGGTGGGGGGGGTGGGCACGCATCGACAACAAGAGTTGGTTTTTTATTGAACGCTCGACAACGAGAGTTGGTTTTTATTGAACGAGACTTCAACACGGAACAGCTGCACGAAACGATGGTCACGTCACTCTCGGTGACGGTGTCGACAACAATGAACACACGAACAATGTTAATAGAACAACACACAACCACATAACATCCCGAACCCATTAACCCCACTTAATCCTAACAACAAAACAAGTTAACAAAAGCCACTTTTGTCAACTGACAACCCCAATTCCCAGAATCCCCCGCGGCTCCGGAACACGGCGTAGCCTATATTAATCTTTATTATCTGAATGGGAAATGCAATATTTTAGGACAGATACACCATTAAACGCGTTTCTAATGACATTTCTAGCGAGAAATTTACATTTTCCTTACATAATCTTCAGTCAGTGAATGTGTATGATCTTTATTAATCTTTATTATCTGAATGGGAAATGCAATATTTTAGGACCGATTCACCGTTAAACGTGTTTCTAATAGCATTTCTAGCGAGAAATATACTTTTTACTTGCATAATCTTCAGTCAGTGATTGTGTCTGATCTTTAGTTTTATAGTTATTAGGATTTGATCGGCTCGCTCGCATGTTTCAACGACGTCAGGTTGTTAGGAATAGGAACGCTGCTTTCGCTAAACTAGCAGCTCACGTGCATCCTGCGTTTGTGTTATTAAACTGTTACTTTATGTAACTTTTAATGATATCATCTTGTTAGAAACACGTATATCTGAGAGCCAACCCAGTCGCCAAAAGCATACTTTGACAGTGTACGTTTCGTGAACACTGGATTAAGTCGCATTTCAACATAAAATAGCGTGTTATACACACACACGCACGCACACACACACACACAAGCACACCCACGCACGCACAGACACACACAGACACAGACACACACACACACACACACACACACACACACACACACACACACACACACACACGCACACGGTGCATTTCGCTGCTAAAACAACAACAAAATTCCCTCAAATATTATTACTAAAGAACCGTTTTCCAAAGAACGAAATGTAAACCAATGCATTCTGAATGGGAGTGTTTCTCAGATTTTTCCATGCTACACAGAACGAAATGTAAACCCATGCAAATAAAGACTTCATGGTCATAATAATTTAAATATCATTAATCTCCTGAGTGTGTCCGGTGGTATTCTATTTTTTTCAACGGGGCTGCATCACTTGACCGTCATGGTTGCTATGGTGGTTGCTATCGACCGCCCCCTCTAATCCTTACATGGCTCTAAAAACCACGCGGCAAAGGAGCTGCCGTAAATTGTGTTGTTTTTGTCGTAAACTTGAGTCCGACGGTTAAAAAATAGACAGATATTCCGAGGTATCCTTAAAAGGCAGCTTGGATTTTTTTATTTTCTGCAGTTTAGACTTCTTCTATAACCTATTTTTGAAAGCAAAACACCAAGTTCATTGATTTAACGAGGCAGGGTTATTTGAAACAATTTATTCAATAAATATTTGTGAGAGGTCATTCCTCTCACAAATTCATTAGTCAATTCATTAGTCAATCAGAAGCATGTAAATATCTTCCCGGTGGCGTAGGAGGACGAACGAGGTGTCCTTCAACATCTACGCTTCCAGGCGATTGCAACGGTGCCACACATGTGCATGTTCGAACATGTTTAATGGTAGTAATTAGCTGTCGAAATTGGAGGCCTTAATCAATAATGAGCAGCTATTGCTTCCCGATAAAAATTTGTGACAAATGACATGTTATTTAGCATCTACACGTTGAGCTGAGTCCAATGACACCAAGCATGACACTCTAGCTAATGGTAACATGTATTTTACATGGTACACCTAGGTCTAGGACATGATCTCGGTGTAGCAAGAGGGCGAGCTTGATCTCATTGGACTCAGCTTAACGTGTAGATGCTAATTAACATGTAATTTGTCAAAAATCTCCATCGGGAAGCAAATCTATAGCTGGTCATTATTGATAAAGGCCTCCAAAATCGACAGCTAATTACTACCCCGAAACATATTCAAATATGATCATGTGTGGCACTGTTGCAATCGTCTCGAAACGTAGATGTCAAAGGACACCTTGTTTGCCCTGTTGCACGACCGGGAAGATATTTTCATACTTCTAATGGATTGATTCATATTTTAAGGTTCTCGGAGTGAGACTTTAAGCGGCTGCAGCAGAAGTGTTGAGACGAAAGAGGATATCAAGACATTCATAGAATATTCCCATTCACATTATGATTCTTCGTCATAACATCCGACCAAACATCCTTTACATTCACCGAGCGAAGATTATGAAAGTCCAGGCACCCCCTTCCTGCACTCGGGGACCGACCGGGCCAAGTTTCGGTGCGAGGGTCCCAGTTAGGCCCTAGAATATGGTATTCAAATTTCAGGGCGATCGGACCTTCCTATCTCAAAAACTGATTTTCCACCACATTCTGAACCATTAGGTCTCGCAGGCAACACTTCTGAAGGGGCTTTGTCCAAATGACAGTCCATTTGGGAAAACTTTTTTTCTCTATGGGCTAGAACTACAAATCTTGGATATGTCGTTCGGCCCCGGGAACTGTGTGTAAACATTTTAGCATCCCTAGCTATCTCGAAAAGGCCGGAAAAGGGGCGTGACCTCCAACAGTACAGTCACTGTACATAAGACAGAGGTTAGTTTCTAGGCCCCATTTTTTGCGGGACGGAGGTGTACATTTGTGGCTTAATGTGTGTAGACACAGCTGGCCTGTGGCCACGTCTTTGAAGTCTGGGGTCAAAAGGTCAAAAGGAGCCGGCACCACGCCGCTTATGAGATAACAACAAGTGAATCTGTTTTTCTCTCATAACATTTTGTCATTATTGAAGAGAGGCCTGATTCTCAGATATGCATGTTGGACTGTTATAGTATAGGTCTGGGAAGAACTTCCGGCCAAAATCTTGCAAGCGAGCCGCTGGGTGCAGGTGCAACGAGATGGAGCACTTGCTGAGTCATTTCCTGTAGGGCTGGAGCCACAGGTTGAAGGGTATATGCGTCCTTTGAAACCCCCTTTGATATATAAGAGACCCCAAGGTACAGTTTACTTAAATGTTCTCGCCTCAGTCACCTATTGCATCACTTCCTTTAGGGCTTCGGCCTCCTAATTGATCATTGTAGTATAATTGAATGCCCTCTTTCATATTATATGATATTTCCACCACTGGGACGTGGCAACAACTCTCCAAATCCATATGGGGGGGGGGGATGCTTTTGGACAGTAGGGGTGTACACTAGACATAAATAGGAAGCAAACTCAGGAGAAGGAATGACCTCTCACAAATATTTATTGAATAAATTGTTTCAAATAACCCTGCCTCGTTAAATCAATGAACTTGGTGTTTTGCTTTCAAAAATAGGTTATAGAAGAAGTCTAAACTGCAGAAAATAAAAACATCCAAGCTGCCTTTTAAGGATACCTCGGAATATCTGTCTATTTTTTAACCGTCGGACTCAAGTTTACGACAAAAACAACACAATTTACGGCAGCTCCTTTGCCGCGTGGTTTTTAGAGCCATGTAAGGATTAGAGGGGGCGGTCGATAGCAACCACCATAGCAACCATGACGGTCAAGTGATGCAGCCCCGTTGAAAAAAATAGAATACCACCGGACACACTCAGGAGATTTATGATATTTAAATTATTATGACCATGAAGTCTTTATTTGCATGGGTTTACATTTCGTTCTGTGTAGCATGGAAAAATCTGAGAAACGCTCCCATTCAGAATGCATTGGTTTACATTTCGTTCTTTGGAAAACGGTTCTTTAGTAATAATATTTGAGGGAATTTTGTTGTTGTTTTAGCAGCGAAATGCACCGTGTGCGTGTGTGTGTCTGTGTCTGTGTGTGTCTGTGCGTGCCTGTGCGTGTGTGTGCTTGCGTGTGTGTGTGCGTGTGTGTATAACACGCTATTTTATGTTGAAATGAGACGTAATCCAGTGTTCACGAAACGTACACTGTCAAAGTATGCTTTTGGCGACTGGGTTGGCTCTCAGATATACGTGTTTCTAACAAGATGATATCATTAAAAGTTACATAAAGTAACAGTTTAATAACACAAACGCAGGAAGCACGTGAGCTGCTAGTTTAGCGAAAGCAGCGTCCCTATTCCTAACAACCTGACGTCGTTGAAACATGCGAGCGAGCCGATCAAATCCTAATAACTATAAAACTAAAGATCAGACACAATCACTGACTGAAGATTATGTAAGGAAAATGTACATTTCTCGCTAGAAATGTCATTAGAAACGCGTTTAATGGTGTATCTGTCCTAAAATATTACATTTCCCATTCAGATAATAAAGATTAATATAAGCTACGCCGTGTTCCGGAGCCGCGGGGGATTCTGGGAATTGGGGTTGTCAGTTGACAAATGGGGCTTTTGTTAACTTGTTTTGTTGTTAGGATTAAGTGGGGTTAATGGGTTCGGGATGTTATGTGGTTGTGTGTTGTTCTATTAACATTGTTCGTGTGTTCATTGTTGTCGACACCGTCACCGAGAGTGACGTGACCATCGTTTCGGGAAGCTGTTCCGTGTTGAAGTCTCGTTCAATAAAAACCAACTCTCGTTGTCGAGCGTTCAATAAAAACCAACTCTCGTTGTCGAGCGTGCCCCCCCCTACAAACGTGTCTCCCCCCCCCCCCCCCCCTCAACAAACGTGTCGCCCCCCCCCCCCTCAACAAACGTGTCGCCCCCCCCCCCTCCCCGGTCAACAAGAGTCTACCTCCCCCCCCCCCCCCCCCCCTAAACAATCGTGTCCACAATTTGCCGCGAAAGCCGTGAAACCCAAACCCCGAAACCCGCCTCCACAGCGGCACGCGTGGATACTGTAGGTATAACACGCTATTTTTTACGTTGAAATGCTACGTATCCAGTGTTCATGGAAACGTACACCGTCAACGTTTTTTCTTGGCGACTGGGTTGACACAGTACAGGGATACACACACATGCTTGCAGGCACACACACACACACACACAAACAGACACACACACACTCAAACAAACGCTTCTTAGACACACAGCTACACACATGCACACACTCGTATGCAAACACACACACACACACACACATGCACTGCTACACACAAACCTACACACCAACTTGCGTGCACACATATACACAGGACCTGATTTAGCAAATGAAATTTGCACAACACTAGTCGACCATGTCCTGAACCATGGCTTGACACTGAGGGAGGCTGGACTAAGAGTTCAGCCAAATCTTAGCAGAATTACAGCGGCATCTGTTATAAGGACGTTTTGATGGCCGTGTACTTCATAAACAGTACTCTAATCAATGAGAACTAGAATTGCTCAAAGTTTTTAATGGTTAACAACAGCAGTGTTTAACTGATTCCGACTGAATTAAGTAATTTGAAGCGTGTGTGTTTCATATGGTGACAAAATATGGTTTTGATCAATTTGTGTATAGTTTTGACAAGAGTGTTTCATTTTGCAAAGGGTCTGAGGTGTTCTGCTGATTGTGGGTGTGGTTGTGCTAATTGTGTGTAAAAAAACTGGCCCTGTTTTGAAAATCATGCTTAAGCAATTGAAAAAAAACTTTAAAAATAACTATCAAAGGATGATCATAATATTACTTATCTTCAGAACAAGATTCAGAAAACAAAGTAGTCCCTTGCTAAGAAAATTTGGACCTTATTCAAAAAGCATTTCTCAAACTACAAACAACGTGGATCCATTGATCTGAATGAACAACAGTATGATTACGTACCACCTTCTAGATATAGTCAACATGGTCCTCATCAAAATCGACCATTCACACTTGCATCACTGTTGACAGACTCCTACATTTGAACCCAGAAATCCTCCAAACCCCCCAAACACTACATACACTGCATAAGATGAACCGTTGTCCCTTTGTAACCACGTAGATGCTAGAACACCCTCCTCTCCAGTTAAATACATAGTCTACAAGACCGCAAGGTCCTGGTCGTGGATGTTGGATCAGTCAATCAAAAGTGACCTCCCATCATCCTCTGCACCTTGATCTATATCTCTCCCCATCCCCACGCCCAAAACCCCTCTCTCCCCCCCACTCTCGCCATTCCTTCCTTTATCCCACCTTTAAACATATTCCTCCAATCTTTGATCTCTACCTCTCCCTCTCTCTCCCCCTTTCTTTCTCTCTCTCTCTCTCCCCCCCTCACCCGATTTCTCTCTCTCCCCCCACCTCTCTTTCTCTCCTTCTCTCTCTCCCCCCCTCTATCTCTCTTTCACTCTCTCCATCCATGCGTGTTTAAGTGGGTATGGCAGGCAGGGTTGGTGCATCTTTATGGCTCACTGACTTTGACTATAACCTGCGTGTCTTTGTGTGTGTGTGTGTGTGTGTGTGTGTGTGTGTGTGTGTGTGTGTGTGTGTGTGTGTGTGTGTGTGTGTGTGTGTGTGTGTGTGTGTGTGTGTGTGTGTGTGTGCATGTCTCAATGTGTGTCTCTTTGTGTGTGTGCCTGTAATAGACAGTAATTCATACATGCAGCTCATAATACGCACAATTAAGACAAAAGACACAAAAACAGGGTCAGAGAAAGAGAGAGAGCAAGATAGATTAAGGGGTTGAGAAATAGATAGATAGATAGATAGATAGATAGATAGATAGATAGATAGATAGATAGATAGATAGATAGATAGATAGATGATGCAACATCAACATCATCTATCTACATAACAGATGTTCCCGAACCAAATTCTTCCACCAACCACGTCCCTACATACTCCCCCTCTCTTCCTCCCCTATTCCTCCTCACGTCCTCTCCCTTCCCCGCTCTCTTTCAGGGCTTTCACGGCTTCGCCCAAGATTGATGAGACATCCTATCTCTAATATCCCACATTATCCTCGCGGTTTACCAGGAGGGAACTCATTCACTCATCTGACATTCACCCTCATTCCATTTATCCTGTGAGACTGCTCTTCCCTCAGCGCTCTTCCGCTCCGTCTTCTCTACACTCTTTCTCACTTCCCTTCCTTTCTTTTATTTTCCAGGGTTCTTTATCCGATGGGAACTCTTCTCCTAATGTTGTCCTTTTATACGACCGCTGAACCCTCTGCTCGTTTCCATGTGTCTCCTCCTCGTCTCCCGGTTGGCTTTTGTTACCATTCTCCATGAGTTTGCTTCCATTTTGCACTTCATTCACATCCATTCCAATTGATTTCCGATCCTAAATGATAAAGGACATCCATACTGTGTAACGCTGGCCCACTGGTCCTGGATGGGGATGCATTTCATTCACCAGCTGCTTCACACACTATTTATGGGAGTTGATTTTAGGGAGGAGGAGGCATTTTCCATCTGATGAGGCTTAGTTATGCATATGCAGCTCTGTACGCTGGTCTTTTCTGCTCCGTTCATTCTGTTCCTTTATTGACATCTTTCTTATATCCTACCATTCGCTCTCCCCTTAGCCATTTTCCCGACCTTACGGTCAATGAAGATAAATCTTCAATATATATTGATTCAGACCAAGGGGAGGGAGCCACAAATCACGCTCTATATTACGCCATCAAACAAGACATCAATAAAGCCTACACACATATACTATGCAAGAAACTCATCTTCTCTCATTCCAACGGTCCTCGGCAGTCTGCCTAATGGGGATTTAATGGGAAACTCTTTCAAGATGTCAATTTTTTCCCATCATCCTGGGGAACAACATACTGCAATCCGGGAAACAGTAGTGTTTTGTTCCTCTTGTTTCTATCAGCACACTTGAAAAGCTTGAGTTAGAATCCTCTGTGATGGTAGACATCTCTGTGGCACAGCTGTTAATTGTTTAAATTGTAAAAGCAGGGGAGAAGTTCGGTATTATGCGAGCTGCGGCAGCTCCACAGAGGAGCGGCAGCGGCCTGACACAGCGCAAAGACACTCTTCAGCATTAGAATAACAACACTCAGCGTAATTGTGTTCCCCGCTTTATTTTCTCTCTTGCTCCTTAGGGCTTAACTAAAAGGTAACAGAAGTAAAATAAGATATTCTAACATGATGGATGTACTTTGCAAGTACTTGGGGATACTTAAAAGTAGGTTGTATTTGGCTCTTGATGGTCTATAAGACAGTGGGGTGATAAAAGAACACGCCTTAGAAAATATCCCCCCCCCCTCCCCTCTTGTTATAGGAGCTGAAGGGCCACAGGGAAGTAGAACCAGACCAATCTGGCCCTTTCATGTTTCATTTGCTCTGCCGATAAGGTCTAGCTCCCCTCCCATACACAAAGAGTTCTCCCGGTACGAGATGGACCGGCCAATCACAACCGTTCATCTAATGTAAGGCGGGATAATTACGGTGATGCGGAGGAGCTCCTAAGAGGCATTTTCAACAACAACAAAGATGGCTGCTGCTGGCATAGAACGGTCCGTTGAGTTGAGTTACTAAACACCATATACTTTCAAATCCATATGGCAAAAATGGCAACACTGTTTAACAGATGTGTGGATGGTAGCGTAACACAAACACCGCTCTTCTCTTCAGCAATCATGTTGCTGTAATTGGTTGTAGGCCTATTAAATGGCGTCCAGAGGCATCCTTGTCTGTGCCCGTCCGATGACCCTTGGAAATCTAAGAGATGGTATCATTGGTAACCAAGGCTCACGTTAGCAT
>NC_044062.1:25646173-25651173 GCF_902167405.1 Gadus morhua
AACACCCACTGATGCAGAGATGCACTCACGCATGCACGCCCACACATGCACAAACACACCAACACACACACACGCACACATACACACACACACACCAAAAAAATGAATTGTGACCTTGGTTTTCCACCCCTGACACTGGCACAACAACAAAGTGTTTATTATCACAAAGGGCCTCAGAGGGACGAGCTAATCCATGTCACTGTGACAAAGTAATGCCATGAAAACATGACGCTTACAATCATATACACAGCCTACAAATAAGCCAATCTAAAGTATCCCAAAAGTAGGATGAAATGTGACGTATATACATATATATGAAAATGTGAAATATTCCTCAGGCTGAAGGGAGCATCTGATAACACATAGGGGCCGTCAGGTCGGATTAAGGAACCTTCCTGCGGATCGTAGGAGTGCTTTGGTTGGCCCTACCAGCGGGAAACTCAGTTCAGTTCTTGGGGTGACAAAATATGTTGTATTATTACCTATGACCTATTATTAATTATTATTATTAATAAAGGTTTAGGTTTTCTTCCACTGTGAAAGCCAACAAGGGAGTGATCTGTCTCCCTCTCCTCCGATTGCCTTGATCCCCTGAGTACATTGATTCTAACCTTTCTCCCCTCCAACACTGAGCTGGACAGGCTGCAGCGTGTGGAGGGAGAAGGTCATAGCACTCTGTGCTCCGGGAAATCCCACAGGAGACGGAGTGATGAAGGAAGTGAGAGAAAGGAATACTGTGAGAGGAGATAGGAGAAAACAAACACCACTAAAAATGAGAGAGAGAGCAGGGAGAGGAAGAGAGGAAGACCAACAAAGAATTAAAGATCGTAAGAGGGTTAGACCAGGGGTTTCCAACCTTGTTTGTTTAATTTTAAGATGCATCATTTTTAAACAAAGGATGTGGCTGTTTTTCAAGATGCTTTTTAAAACAACAATGAAATGCTTGAGTCTGAGTCTCCCTTCAACAATGCAATAATTAGAATCATGTTTTTTTATAAGAGAAACACAAGATAAGTCACCTGAGACTTTAATAAACACAAAAGTAGTGCAAAGACACAGTGCATTTGCAGTGTTTAATTTCAAGTGGTTTAGTTGCAGATTATGAACTAGGTGACAACAAAGGCTAATTGTATGACTTGAATGTACCAATATTTAAACTTCAGAACAATTCACAAAATGTTTCCCTTTTCTTTATTACAAAAAGAAAAGGGAAACATGGACACACAAACATGGAGTGATGGAAGAAATAACATGATTCGCATAGCCTAAGTAATAAAAAATATATAACAATAATTTTGACCAGGGGTTGGGAATCGCTGGGTTCGAAAGTATGAACAAACAGGGAAAACTTTAAAGCATTCATGAGGAAATAAGTGCTACCAACACTAGGGCTGCAACAACGAATCGATAAAATCGATAAAAATCAATTACTAAAAGCGTTGGCAACGAAGTTGTTGGTCGATTCGTTGTGTCGCGCGATTAATATGTCACTCGTAGGCGCGGCACTGTTTACAGCCAGCCGCCGACAGGTTGGTTCATGGTTCATTCATGCATGCCCACAGCGAGCTTTAGTGTTTGCGACCACAGCTTGTATTTTGGTCATGTCTCAACACTGGACTGTTGGCCTACATAAAAGTGTTGTACCTTCACTGTCTTTGGGTTAAAAAAACTCCTTCAACTCAGTATCCGTCTAGTCCAAACGAAAACTCTTGTCAGCTGCTGCTGCTGCAGACGGTGTGCGGACGGGCTCGGAGTCGGCACCGCGTGCATCGACTTCAACAGTCATTCAAAGCACAATAGTAATCACGCAACCGGACGGTGTAGAAAGTCCCGTCAGTTAAAAATAATAATGCCGTTTTTAAATTCATGTTAAAATCGATAGGATATAGAGCTAGTTAGCTTAAAAAAAAATCGCTAACAGTGTCAAATGTGATGTGTTCAGGTCGGCTCAGTAATATGATTGACGTGTTCAAATGCAACAGATTTTTTTTTTTTGGTGAAAACTTGTTGCAACAATCCTGCTGTAGTCTGCTTATGGAGATACCGGTCTGACCTGTAGTCAATCAATGAGAGGGAGAGAGGATAAGAATAAGAGATAGACAGGCTGAGAGGGAGAGAGAAGGAAAACAGAGAGAGACAGGCTGAGAGGGAAAGAGGGGGCAAAGTGAGCAAAGGAGAAAGAGAAACTAAAAGGCATGAAGGCAAGAAAGAGAGAGTCAACCCTTACCCTAAAATAGAAGAGAGACGGACAGGAGAAAAAGAAATTGTTAACTGTCTTATGAATCAAGTGAATATAAAACGTCTCAATGAGCTGCCTTTACCCAGGATGCTCCCCTGCTTTATGTCTGGATCAACACTTTCCACCCAGAACAGGATGAGAGAGAGAGAGAGAGAGAGAGAGAGAGAGAGAGAGAGAGAGAGAGAGTGAGAGAAAAAACTGAAAGAAAGAGATCAACTCAAGATGAGAATGGGAGCGGGAACACAATGAAAACTGAAAAAAAGACAAGCAAAGAGAAGCAGCCAGGAGAGGATAAATAGTGATGAGGAGAAGAGGGAGACAGAGGGAGGGAGGAGAGAGATGGAGAGGATATCAGAGAACAACACGGAGCAGACGAGGAGCAGATCATTCC
Organism: Gadus morhua; assembly: GCF_902167405.1. Taxonomy (NCBI): domain Eukaryota; kingdom Metazoa; phylum Chordata; class Actinopteri; order Gadiformes; family Gadidae; genus Gadus; species Gadus morhua. The sequence continues at coordinate 25,648,804 of NC_044062.1, forward strand.
CCAGATGTTCAGGCAACATATTTTCACACCAAGAAACAACCTTGCGAGCGACACACACACGCACATACGCACGCACGCACGCACGCACGCACGCACACACGCACGCACGCACGCACGCACGCTCACACACACAAAAACAAAAGCTGAGTCATTTGAGTGATTTGTAAGGGACCTCCAGTTAGGGTTTCTGGATAAATACACACACACACACACACACACACACACACACACACACACACACACACACACACACACACACACACACACACACACACACACACACACACACACACTTCACAGACAAGATGCACAAATACACACACAGTGTGTCCTTTGACCACAGGGAGCTGACCTTTAGAAATATGTTACATCAGCAGTTTAAGCACACAGCAATTAACATAACCATGTTAATTATGGTAATCACAGTTAACTTTCCTCACAGACACAAAAATGCGTGTGTGGGAATATGTGCGGCTGCGTGGGCCTGTGCGTGTGTCTGCGTGTGAAGGGGAAAGATTGAGTACCAGACAATAGACCAAACAGATACAGACACACACACACACACACACACACACACACACACACACACACAAAAAGATATATATATATATATATATATATATATATATATATATATAAATCATTAGTATAATGTAAATCATTAGCATAGGAGCGATTTCACTTCACCTGGAAAACAGCAAGCAATAAGCCATATTCTCGTTTGTTGTTTTGCATTTTGGTTCAAAACCAAATGTGGCAGAACATTTACAAAACAGTGGTAGCCCTTAAATTATTGATAAGCCAGGAAGCAAGCTAAATAAATACATATGGGTGTGATTTATCTTCCTTTCACGACAAAAATATTCCAGTTATTGCTGTTTGACACTCTTCATATTTCTTTCCGTTAGAATCTCTGCCAACGCGATCCCTGTTGGATACTGACACATAAAACATACATGTTGAAACACTTGTTCTTTTATTAAATGTCGGCTGGTTTTCCCGTTGTCATAAAAATATCTACGTGAATAGTGTCATAATCGTACACGCACACACACAAACACATATAGTTTGTTATTTTACCAATCACCCTTTCTAGCAAATTATAACGAGTCACATACACACTCACATTAACAAGATATTGTTTTTATTGCATTCACAAAACCACACATGCATTATTTTCCGCACGCAGGGCCACACACAGGCACACAAACAAACATACGGACACACAGACACACAGACACACACACACACACACACACACACACACACACACACACACATACACACACACACACACAAACACACACGTACACACATACACGCACATTCGGCGACGCCAGTAGCGGGAGTAATCAATGTCTCCCATTTGTCAATATTATTCCCCATTCGGGGCGATCAATTTCCATTTCTTATCCAATGAATATCTGTGTTGATACTGTATTCTGATCATCAACGGTAAATTATTTTGGCATGGGCCATTAATAACTCTGAATAAGCATTGATCCAGTCAAATTGCCTTCCAATTACACCACCACCATCGCCACATACCAGCGCCATTTCCAAGTGTCATATTTATATATGCATATATATATATATATATATAGAGGGAGAGAGAGAGAGAGAGAGAGAGAGAGAGAGAGAGAGAGAGAGAGAGAGAGAGAGAGAGAGAGAGAGAGAGAGAGAGAGAGAGAGAGAGACTGGTGTTGGGATAGAGTAAATATCACGGATGCAACATCAATGATCTCTTAGTAATTTCCCCTGCCATGACCCAAACCTCCCGTCGTCTTACTCTTTCTCTGGTGGCAACATGAACTTGGAGCAGCCACAAACCAGAAGCAGCATTCAAACTCATCTAGACTTACAGCTGCTCTGCTTTCCTCAGCAGTGAGCAGCAGTCAGTCTAGTCAGTCTAGCAGTCAGTCTAGCAGCAGTCAGTCAAGACATGGTGCTATTTGTGTGTGTGTGTGTGTGTGTGTGTGTGTGTGTGTGTGTGTGTGTGTGTGTGTGTGTGTGTGTGTGTGTGTGTGTGTGTGTGTGTGTGTCTGTGTATGTTGGTGCGTGTACCTGTAGCATGTGTGTGCAAATAGAATCTCAAATCCCAGGAGAGACGAACTCTCTTCTTTGTCGCACTGGGAATGGAGGAAGAGAGAGAGAGAGAGAGAGAGAGAGAGAGAGAGAGAGAGAGAGAGAGAGAGAGAGAGAGAGAGAGAGAGAGAGAGAGAGAGAGGGAGAGAGAGATGAGGAACAGAGGAAAGAACAAAGGCTGTCTGTCGCGGGGGAAAGCTCAACAGCTCCCTCTGTCGTCACCTCCAAAACCTCGGCTTCGTTTTCTCCCCACTCTCCACTCTTTAGCTCCCTCCCTTCCTCACC
>NC_044062.1:25656173-25818673 GCF_902167405.1 Gadus morhua
GATGGAGGGCGTTGGAAACCAGTTTATCTCTCTCTCTTTCTATGTGTCGCTCTTGCTCTCGTTCTTTCTCTCTATCTTACTCTCATTCTCCCAGCGTGATGCTGGGAGAAAATATGCAACAAAATACAGAAAATTAGCATTTTATAAATTGGAGTGATTGTCCAAAAGTGATTTTCTGAGGTATGTTTAACATCTGTCTTTACCGCTGGCTCCCTGTGTAAACGGGGAAAAGGAGATTTTTGGAATCCATGCTTTGATTTGGATAGGGTATAGCGCCCTGTACCAGGGCCGGGGTATAGGGTGCACCGCCCTATACCAGGGCCAGGTTTTAGGGTACACCACCCTATACCAGGGCTGGGGTATAGGATATACCGCTCAATACTGTGCAGGTTGGGCTATAGGGTACCACACCCTATACCATGCAGGGGAATAGGGTATGCCGCCCTATACCAGGGGCGGGGTACAGGATATACTGCCCAATACCAGGGCCGGGGTATAGGGTACACCGCCCTATACCAGGGCCGGGGTTTGTGGTGTATCACCCAATACCGTGCAGGGGAATATGGTACACCACCCTATACCGTGCAGGGGAATAGGAAGGTGAATGCTGCTGTGGTCCTCAACTTGAAATGCTTCATCTGGTGACGCGTGTCCCTGAGTCAAGGCTTTTGTCGGGGTTTGCAAGCAGCCTTGCTCTGCTGCTGCTCAAGGGGATTTCTCTTGTATTCGTCTGGCTATAGGGAGGGAGGAGTGATTCACAACATCACATTGTCTTGAATTCCACCAAGATGGGATTTGAACCAGCCACCATGACATCCAAGAGTGAAGATATATTTTGCTCCAAAAAGGTTGTCAATAACGACTTGTTAGGGTTTGTAAGAATGTCATCCTCGCTGTAACTAATGTATTATCCATAGAGGAGAGTGTGTGTGTGTGCGTGCGCGTGTGTGAATAAACATCACTGTTTCACTGTCCTGTTGGACGTTGGGCTGAAACAGAAGTGTGGACTAAGGAGGAGGGCCAACCCTGGTTAGCGTCCACACACATGCACCTCCACACACACAGACGCACGTACGCACGCACGCACACACACACACACAAATATGTGCACACACAGAAGCACGCACACACCAGCAGACACAAAAAAAACGTCTGAATAAGTACACTCCCCACACACTGAATCCCCACCAGACAGATGCTTATGCAGATGGATTTAGGTCATTGCAATACAATGGTATCGATGAGGTTTATGTGTGGGCTATATCTAGAGGTGTGATGAAAGTGTGGCCTGGTAGGTTTATTGTTTGTGCGTGGGTGTGGTTTCTTTTTTGGCATAAAGGGTATTAATTCTGTGTTTGTGCAGGTACCGTCATCCGAATGATGAAGACAAGAACTACAATCTCGCTAGGAAATTCTTTGAGCAACTATAGCAACAATATATGACAACTGGAGTATGTGCATTCCTCTGCTGTCTGGGTTGTTCATCCGGCTGCAAAGTATTGGATTTTGGTGATGGAATGGTGGAAAATTAAATTAAAAAAGCTCTGAAAAGAAAATTGAATTGGCATAAAGTTATGCACATCTGCTGAAACGGTTGGAATCCCTAATCCTAGCATCTTGAACCTCAGACCTAAGGGTTGGGGCACTGCTGAAATGTGTTCCTCTGTGCTCCTCGTTGAATGGGATGATTCTGGACCTTTACGGAGACATTTAGCTACAAATAAAGGATTTGAAGCAACATGTGTCCAAGCAGCCATTTCTTCATAACCACTCAGTTCTTTCACATTCCCATTTGAAAGGCTGTCAGGAACACTCAACTTCTTTGTGCAGTGTTCTAAATTGTGCTTTTTAATTGATTTGGTCTGCAAGGGGCCAAATTTTCTCCTTCTATTTACTTCTAGATTTGTTCTGGGACATATACTAGATACTGTGGCAGCCCGGAGCCAGCCCAGGTCCCCTGGAGGCAGTCTACCCCAGATGGCACTATTGAGGGCATTGGAGCCGGGGCCAATTAAGGAGATGCAGAGCACCTGAGGAACAGTTGGAGAAGCAGGGCTTAAATAGCCTGCTTCTCCACTTATTCTGGGCTCTCTCAGCCATGTGGCTCGGGCAAGGAGAGACCGGTCCTCGTGGGTGACGGGATTCCCCCCACGAGGGAGAGGACCGTCGATTCCTCCCAGGTTTTTTCATTGAGGGGTATTTTCAGTATGAGACTTTGTTTGATTTTGGATTAAACATGCCTTTTTGGCTTTTGCCCAGCAAAATTGTGTCCTGTTGTTTGGGGAGGATGCGGTTCACTGGAGAAGGCGGGCTGCCACATATGGTGGAGAATGCGGGCAACTCGACCCCGATACGGACCATTTACGGAGGGAACGTCAACCTCAAGCAGCCTCCACGCAGCCAGAGATGACGCAAGCCAGAGACGACGCAAGCCAGAGACGACGCAAGCCAGAGACGACGCAAGCCAGAGACGACGCAAGCCAGAGACGACGCAAGCCAGAGACGAGGCAGCGGGTGACACCGGCAGCAGGAGCAGCTCCGCTTCAGGCAGAACCGCCGCTTCAACATGAGGCCCTACAGGTTTCAGGGGGACCACCGGCCGGGGCGGGTCAACGCTAACAGCCTGTCCAGCAGCGACGCTTGGCGATGGTCGCTCCGAGGCTTCATCGAAAGATGGAGGAGTATGGCAACCCGGAGCCAGCCCAGGTTCCCTGGAGGTAGTCTACCCTTATTCAGGGCTCTCTGTCATGAGGCTTGGGCAAGGAGAGACCGGTCCTCGAGGGATTTCCCCCACGAGGGATAGGACCGTCGATTCCTCCCATGTTTTTTCGTTGAGGTGATATTTTCAGTATGAGACTTTGTATGATTTTGGATTAAACATGCCTTTTTCGCTTTTGCCCAGCAAAGTTGTGTCCTGTTTGGGGAGGAGGCGGTTCACTGGAGAAGGTGGGTTGCCACAATACATATAAGATGACTTCATGGTGTAACGATTCCATATGTTTTCATCATGTGTGATACCACAATGATAATGAAATGAATACCAGTCAGATAAACAAGTCATATATTGTTCCGTTAGACATGGCCATCTTATTGCATTCTCATGACGTTTCATTTAGCAGGTTGGAATATCTCACCTCCATCCTTTATTAATCCATTGTTCCTTCAGTATTAACTCCCTTGTTCCCTTCCTTTTGTATTTAACAGTTCATATTTTCAGCTGGTCCCCAATGCCTCTGCCCTCCCCTCCATAGCAGGGGAACCTCACAGAACAATCTATTGGACTTGACCAATCAATGGGCAGGGATTATCAGTCTTTCTGCGGTAATGGAAATGCTCCGTGGGTGAGATGGCTTGTGGGGGGTCAGAGGGAGAGAGAGAGAGAGAGAAAGCTGAGTTGCATGAGTATTAGGAAGGAAGAAAGGAGAGAATAAGGGCACAGTGATAGAGTGGTAGAGAATACACATGGGGAGAAAAGAGTAGCGAGAGAGAGAGACCTCTGGACAAAGGGAGGGAGGAGGGGAGACAGCCATAATAGAGAGAAGCAGATAGGAGCTGGGGGTTGGAGAGGGCAGACAGGGTGAGAGAAAGGGAATGGAAATCAGCAGTGGGTTTTAGATCAGCTAAAGAAGCCGTTTATAGCAGACAGCAGGAACGTGGTGTTCCCTGTGAGGGACGTGGGATATTCTTCAGATACCTTCCCCTCTCCCAACCCTGGTGACAGAGAGGCCAGCCGCCATCTTAGAGACTTCAAAGAAACCTCTGTTCCTCTCTGACACCTCTGAGCTCTTCTTCATCACCCCCCCGCCCCCGCCCTCAGGGCCATAACACAACAAAAAGCCTAAAAAGAACGACAACACATAACAACACATTGCAGTACAATGTACACAAAGCCATTCCCAAATAAACACTGTCTATAGGTCCTATTCACCATCACTCTGTCTGTAGGTCTCATTCACCAACACTCTTTCTGTAGGTCTTATCACCAACACTCTGTCTGTAGGTCTTATTCACCAACACTCTGTCTGTAGGTCTTATTCAACAACGCTGTCTTTAGGTCTTATCACCATCATTGTGTCTGTATGTCTTATTCAACAACACTGTCCTGAGAGAGAGAGAGAGAGAGAGAGAGAGAGAGAGAGAGAGAGAGAGAGAGAGAGAGAGAGAGAGAGAGAGAGAGAGAGAGAGAGAGAGAGAGAGAGAGAGAGAGAGAGAGAGAGAGAGAGAGAGAGAACAGAGAGACCTTGTGTGTGCATTAGCAGCGAGGAGCGGAGCTGCATAGCAATAACCTGCTTGCTATGCTTTAATGAGACTGACGCCGCTTAGCATTAGCCTGACTCTCCCCACTGGTTCATCACACCTCCAGCTCTACACATTAGCCTGGCTTCTACTCTCTGTTGGTTCATCACTGCTCCAGCTCTACATTAGCCGCCTGTTTGCCATGCTGGGCCCCAGTCCACAGAGACCATGGAACATATAGAGTGGCATCTCAACGCCTCACAAGCCCAAAGAGAACACAAGAATAGAAGTGTAGACAGTCAGTGCACATGTGTAATGTATGCCTATGTGCAAATGCATACATGTTTGTGTGTGTGTTTGTGGGTGTGCGTCTGCATGTTTGTGTGTGTGTGTGTGTGTGTGTGTGTGTGTGTGTGAGTGAGTGTGTGTAGGTGTGTGTGTGAGTGTGCGTGTGTGTTGTGGCAACCCGGCTTGGGGAGTGAACCGCCTCGTTCGAAATAGCACACGAATAGCACACAAATAGCTCAAAGCCAAAACGGCAGTTTTAATAAAACATTAGGTATATTACTATTAAACCAAACAAAAAAAAAAAGACAAAAAAAACTGCTTTGAGGAATCCACAGTCTTGTTCCGTCAGGTGGAATCACGTCACCCACGGAGACTGGTCTCTCTGCACATGCGAATCAGGAGGGCCTTGAATTTTTAAAGCATGCTTCCCCACCTGCTCCTCAGGTGCTCCACATTTCAATAATTGGCTGGCACCAATGCTCTTACTGGCGCCATCTGATGTAAATCCGTGGTACACTGGCTCTGTCACGTTAAAATTGTACCGGGGGTGAAAATTGTACCGGCCTACGTCATCCATAGTAATCCATTCTAAACCTGCCGGGCAACAGACGATCGCGTCGAATGACGTGGAAGGTTCTTGAATATTCGCAAACTCTTTCATTGAGCGCGACAAGACACTTATTTTACAAATTACATTTATTAGCGTTCCTAACTTTATATTTGTATTGTATTGCATTGTATTTATCTATTTCCCTACACATTAATAGCTAAATGTTATGGGGATAACGTGAATAATAATAATAAAAAACATTTACCAGTTAGTAAATGACTGCTCACCTATCTACCCATCTTTCTATCTATTATCTATCTATCTATCTATCTATCTATCTATCTATCTATCTATCTATCTATCTATCTATCTATTACCTATAATCTATTCTCTAAATTAAATTAAGGAAATTAACTCAACACAAGCTAGCTAGACTATGATACACATTAAACACTCAGTTTACTAGAAAATTCGATTAAACAATTAAATGCAATACAAATATAAAGTAAAAACAAGTGTTATCTAGCGATCCGTTATCTGTATTATATAATTTCGTCTTCGGCAACATGAGCGCGATTGAAACCTGCCTGGCAACGGACAACCCCTTACGTAATCTGTTGTCCGTTGCCTGGCAACGGACAACTGATGACGTAGGTCGGTACAATTCTTGCCCCCGGTACAATTTTAACGTGACAGCTCCACAACCTGCCCCCTAGGCCTCCAGGGGCGCTGTCACAGTCTCACTCCGAGAACGTCAAAAACCGACTGTTGGCAAAGGCACTTTAGCGTCGGTGACTGACGGGAAAGGTACCCTTTGCCGTCGGTCGGTGACGGGAAAGGTACCCTTCGGCGTCTTCTGCAGACGGAAAGGGGCGTGCTTCAGCAGCCCATTCACTCCTGTATTAACCCGACTACGTCTCTAATAGACGCTGTCAGCATCTATCCTATTGGATAGTTTTTAGGATATTTTTCTGTGAAAACGGCGGAAATACTTTTTATTATGGGTGGAAAATATGATATTTTAGCATAGTTACGCCATTAAAAGTGTTTATGTAAACATTTTTAGCGAAAAATGTGCATTTTACTTTCATAATCGTCGCTCGGCGAATGTGAAGGATGTTTGGTTTGATAGTTATGACGAAGAATATTTCAGTTGTCTCCACATAATTATAATAACATGGATGCTAGGATGGTTGCTATGGACGCTGAAACCAGCAGCTCGCATGCAGTTTAAATCATGGGTAGAAACCATTGTCTTTGCTGGTTATGTAAGGGATAATGTATAGAACGCCGGCCATTATCGCCTTCAGGCGATAATGACCGGCGTACAGGCAACCCGGTCTCATGAAAATACGTGACACTGTCACGTTATTTAATCTATTGAAACGTGATCAGGGACACTTATTTTCAAAATGTTCATGTCAAAAAGCAGAATTTTTAAACTCATGTATATCAATTGGAACTTGTTTTTGCCATGTGAATGAAAGTCTGCATCGTTGCGTCGCAAGTCCAGTATCGCGAGCGGACGTTGCCATGACATCTAGAAATCATACCGTATTTAATGGGTTATCATTAATATTGATGTATAGGGGTTGATTATAACTCGTGAATAATATTGTTTATACCACGGTCTGGGGTAATACTCGTAATCATGATTGGCTGCAGGGCGTGCATTAACTCCTAATATAGGCCTACAGACACCTGCTAAGTAGTTCCAGTCAGTGTTTAGATTCTCTGCCCGAGCCCGAGCCCGACGCGGGCCGGGTCGGGCCGATATTTCCCACCACTATCCTCGGGCCGGGCCTTTGATCGAGCGTTTTTATTTTTATTTGAACATTGGTTTATTGGCCTAATCTGAGGAGAAATCTATGCCATAAACAGAAATATTATAGTCTTTTATTACACGGGTCTTCTCAATGCCGTGGAACGCTCCGTTCACTTGCATGGTAGTAGCCCCAGCATTTTCCGTTGAAGCGGCATCAACGTTTTTGCGGACAAATTATTTCTCTGCTGATCAACACTACTTGTATGCCCCCCCCCTTAAATAAATACTATGGCAGAATTATTATTATTATTATTATCATTCAACTTGAACATGTGTTTTTACAGTTGAGTGGTGGAGGGATGACATATGTTGGCCAACCCGGAAGTGAGCGTCGCCCTGGGTTCTGTTGAAAAAAAGCCAACGGGTTTTTCCATTGAATTTTGGATTATTGCAGAAAAATTTGCATCTTTGAAGCACCTCCTCAAAAACTGAATAAAAATAAATAAATAAAAATAACCGTGCTCCAAAGAACGAAATGTAAACCAACGCATTCTGAATGGGAGTGTTTCTCAGATTTTTCCATGCTACACAGAACGAAATGTAAACCCATGCAAATAAAGACTTCCTGGACATAATAATTTAAATATCATTAATATCCTGAGTGTGTAGGGTGGTATTCTATTTTTTTCAACGGGGCTACATCCAGTCACTTGACCGTCATGGTTGCTATGGTGGTTGCTATCGACCGCCCCCTCTAATCCGTACATGGTTCTAAAAACCACGCGGCAAAGGAGCTGCCGTCAATTGTGTTGTTTTTGTCGTAAACTAGGGTCAGATTGTTAAAAAATAGACGGATAATCCAAGGTATCCTTAAAAGGCAGCTTGGATGTTTTATTTTCTGTAGTTTAGACTTCTTCTATAACCTATTTTTGAAAGCAAAACACCAAGCTCATTGATTTAACGAGGCAGGGTTATTTGAAGCAATTTATTAAATAAATATTTGTGAGAGGTCATTCCTTCTCCTAAATTTGCTTCCCATTTATGTCTAGTGTACACCCCTACTGTCCACAATCATCCCCCCCCCCGATCCCATATGGATTTGGAGAATTGTTGCCACGTCCCAGTGGTGGAGGTATCATTTATATGACAGAGGACATTCAATTATACTACAATGATCAATTAGGAGGCCGAAGCCCTAAAAGGAAGTGATGCAATAGGTGACTGAGTTGAGAACATTTATGTAAGCTGTACCTTGAGGTATCTTATATATCAAAGGGGGTCTCAAAGGACGCATATACGCTTCAACCTGTGGCTCCAGCCCTACAGGAAATGACTCAGCAAGTGCTCCATCTCGTTACACCTGCACCCAGCGGCTCGCTTGCAATATTTTGGCCTGAAGTTCTTCCCAGACCTACACCCTAGCCATCCAACCTGCATATCTGAGAATCAGGCCTCTCTTTAATAATGCCAAAAAGTTATGAGAGAAATACACGTTAACTTTTGTTGTCTCATAAGCGGCATGGTGCCGGTTCCTTTTGACCTTTTGACCCCAGACTTCTGGGGGAATAGCTGAATCAATTCATTAGTCAATCAGAAGTATGTAAATATCTTCCCGGTGGCGAAAGAGGGCGAACAAGGTGTCCTACAACATCTACGCTTCCAGGCGATTGCAACGGTGCCACACATGAGCATATTCAAACATGTTTAATGGTAGTAATTAGCTGTCTAAATTGGAGGCCTTAATCAATAATGAGCAGCTATTGATTTGCTTCCCGATAGAAATTTGTGACAAATTACATGTTAGCATCTACACGTTGAGCTGGGTCCAATGACACCAAGCATGACACTCTAGCAAATGGTAACATGTATTTTACATGGTACACCTATGGTCTAGGACATGATCTCGGTGTAGCAAGAGGGCGAGCTTGATCTCATTGGACTCAGCTTAACGTGTAGATGCTAAATAACATGTAATTTGTCAAAAAATCTCATCTCAGCTGGTCATTATTGATAAAGGCCTCCAAAATCGACAGCTAATTACTACCCCGAAACATATTCAAATATGATCATGTGTTGCACTGTTGCAATCGCCTCGAAACGTAGATGTCAAACGACACCTTGTTTGCCCCGTTACGCCACCGGGAAGATATTTTCATACTTCTAATGGATTGATTCATACTTTAAGGTTCTCGGAGTGAGACTTTAAGCGGCTGCAGCAAAAGTTTTGAGACGAAAGATGATATCAAGACATTTATAGAATATTCCCATTCACATTATGATTCTTCGTCATAACATCCGACCAAACATCCTTCACATTCACCGAGCGAAGATTATGAAAGTCCCCCCCTTCCTGCCCTCGGGGTCCGACCGGGCCAAGTTTCGGTGCGGGTCCCAGTTAGGCCCTAGAATAATGTATTCAAATTTCAGGGCGGTAGGACCTTCCTATCTCAAAAACTGTTTTTCCACCACATTCTGAACCATTAGGTCTTGCAGGCAACACTTCTGAGGGGCTTTGTCCAAATGACAGTCCATTTGGGAAAATCTTTTTTCTCTGAGGGCTAGAACTCCAAATCTCGGATATGTCGTAAACATTTTAGTATCACTAGCTATCTCGAAAAGGCCGGAAAAGGGGCGTGACCTCCAACAGTACAGTAAATGTACATAAGACAGAGGTTAGTTTCTAGTCCCCATTTTGTGGGATGGAGGTGAACATTTGTGGCTTAAGGTGTGTAGACACAGCTGGCCTGTGGCCACGTTTTTGAAGTCTGGGGTCAAAAGGTCAAAAGGAGCCAGCACCACGCCGCTTATGAGATAACAAAAAGTTAATGTGTATTTCTCTCATAACTTTTTGTCATTATTAAAGAGAGGCCTGATTCTTAGATATGCATGTTGGATGGCTAGGGTGTAGGTCTGGGAGGACTTCAGGCCAAAATCTTGCAAGCGAGCCGCTGGGTGAGGTGCAACGAGATTGGAGCACTTGCTGAGTCATTTCCTGTATGGCTGGAGCCACAGGTTGAAGCGTATATGCGTCCTTTGTATATATATAAGGTACAGCTTACTTAAATGTTGTCGACTCAGTCATCTATTGCATCACTTCCTTTAGGGCTTCGGCCTCCTAATTGATCATTGTAGTATAATTGAATGCCCTCGTTCATGTATATGATACCTCCACCACTGGGACGTGGCAACAATTCTCCAAATCCATATGGGGAGGGGGGGGGGGGATGTTTGTGGACAGTAGGGGTGTACACTAGACATAAATAGGAAGCAAACTCAGGAGATGGAATGACCTCTCGCAAATATTTATTTAATAAATTGTTTCAAATAACCCTGCCTCGTTAAATCAATGAGTTTGGTGTTTTGCTTTCAAAAATAGGTTATAGAAGAAGTCTAAACTGCAGAAAATAAAAACATCCAAGCTGCCTTTTAAGGATACCTTAGAATATCTGTCTATTTTTAAACCATCGGACCCTGGTTTACGACAAAAACAACACAATTGACGGCAGCTCCTTTGCCGCGTGGTTTTTGGAGCCATAAGGATTAGAGGGGACGGTCGATAGCAACCACCATAGCAACCATGACGGTCAAGTGACTGGATGCAGCCCCGTTGAAAAAAATAGAATACCACCCTACACCCTCAGGAGATTAATCATATTTAATTTATTATGAACATGAAGTCTTTATTTGCATGGGTTTACATTTCTTTCTTTGTAGCATGGAAAAATCGGAGAAACACTCCCATTCAGAATGCATTGGTTTACATTTCGTACTTTGGAGCACGGATATTTTTATTGATTTATTTATTTTCAGTTTTTGAGGAGGTGCTTCAAAGATGCAAATTTTTCTGCAATAATCCAAAATCCAATGGCAAAACCCGTTGGCTTTTTGTCGAGGGAATCCAGGGCGACGCTCACTTCCGGGTTGGCCAACATACACTGACATAAACAGTAGCTGTGTTCGAAATCGTTCCCTATCATGGATGTAGTGCACTAAATAGGGTGCACGCCATTTTGTAAAATGTTCGAATTCTCAGTGGTCCACTATATAGGGCAATATATAGTGGACTTAAAATAGGGTACATACGATTTACCCTACATGTTACTCCCGTAGGCCTATACCACAATGCAATGCGGTCGTGTTTTTCCGGAGGAGAAGAAGAAGCTGAATAACCGCGAAAACGAATACATTTAATGATGGAGTCTCCGGCTTTCGTATAGAAATGTCAACAATGTATTTGGGATTTAACATAGAAAATTTAACATTCAAAATTAGTTTAAAAAAACTTGAACAAGGAAATGTAACATTCAACATCAATACAACCTCCAGCTTTCCTCGTGAGTGCCCGGTTTGTTTACAGGATGTGGGCGCATCACAAATACCCGGCGCATTTACTGACGCAAATGACGTTTAGAAATGTTCAGCGTAGTGTCCGAATTCTCGTTCCCTATTCCCTATATAGTGCACTATATCATGTACACTATATAGGGAATAGGGAACGAGTGTATAGGGAACGATTTCGAACACAGCTACTGACTGGAACTACTTAGCAGGTGTCTGTAGGGCTATATCAGGGGTTAATGCACGCACTGCGGCCAATCAGAATACGAGTATTCCCCCAGACTGTGGTCTAAACAATATTATTCACGAGTTATAATCAGCCCCTACACATCAATATTAATGATAACCCTGTGGAAATTGCAATAAGTGAGAGATACAATTTCGCACGTTGAGCACACAGTTGTGTGACTCGTTTATTTAGTAAGAGAGAAACAGGAAATCAAAACGTGCTGCAAGTAAACAAATCCCGCATGGGCTCTGACGTCATGAGACGCTCGTAATCCTTAAAGGGACAGCGATCCCTGAACCACCAAGACAGTAAACGACATGCCTAACACAATTGAAAGAACAACACATAAAAAAATACTGTAGGTGAATTATGTTACACTCACTACTACGGAAGAGGATTAGGGCCACACATGTAAAAAAAAATTAAGTTCTGACTTTAAATTAATACTTTAAAATTAACTTCTGAGATTAAAGTCAGAATTCTGACTTTTTATCTCAGAATTCTGAGATTAATGTCAGAATTCTGACTTTATTCTCAGAATTCTGAGATTAAAATCAGAATTCTGACATTAATCTCAGAATTCTCAGAATTCTGAGATTAAAGTCAGAATTCTGACTTTTTTCTCAGAATTCTGAGAATAAAGTCAGATTATTTTTTTTTTTTACATGTGTGGCCCTAATCCTCTTCCGTACACTACAACCCATCAAATACGGTATGATTTCTAGATGTCATGGCAACGTCCGCTCGCGAAACTGAACTTGCGAGGCATCTACGCGGACGTTCATTCACATAGCCAAAAACAAGAGAATAGATGGCTAGATTAAATAAACATCAAGACATACAATTCTAAAAAGAACAGATGAAGCAGCTACCCTTTTTTCCTTCGCGGTTTGCCTACAGAGCAGCGCACCTGCATTTAATATATCCGTGTATTGTCACAATTTCTCAGTATCAAAGGTGAAAGTAGAAACGGGTGGCCAAAAGCTGTCATATTGTTCGTTATCACAGACAATTTTGAGTAGAAACGGGTGGCCAAAAGCTGTCATTTGTTAGTTATAACAGACAATTTTCAACAATGAATGATCTGTACATAATTCCGTAAGGGACATTTGGGAGAACGCTCCAGGACAGAACCTTAGTTTGGAAGTCGTGCTTATAGTGACACGACAAATAGCCTACTTCCAATTGAAATACAAAATTTAGTAAATAGGCCTACGTGTCCCTGATCACGTTTCAATTGATTAAATAACGTGACAGTGTCACGTATTTTCGTGAGACCAGGTTTGAGCGTGTGCATGGGTTGAATTGCGTGTGTCTCACGCCGAATGCATGAGACATGAGAGCCCTGTACTTACGTGACACAAACCAGCACCGCAAACGTTCTCTCCCGCTTGAGATGACGTCTTTCTTTATAGGTTCATGGGTCTGATGCGCCGATTTCCCATGCAGATATCTCCGGAGATTCTCGGGCATCTTCGACAATATGGCTATAGATTGTCTCATTACACAATAAATAATATAATTATAGCCTAATTATATATATAGCCTATATATATATATATATAGGCAATATATATAATTAGGCAATATATATATATATATATAGCATTTGGGGTTTTGGCATAATCATAACTAGGGTGCACTGTACTATCTGAGAACACCCTTTCTGAAGCCTCTCTCTCGCTCTCTCTCTCTGTCCCTCCCTCTCTCTCTTTCTCTCTCTCTCGTACCGTTTTGTGGAGCACGTTAATTGTCTGAGAACACTCCCATTCAGAATGCATTGGTTTACATTTCGTTCTGTGTAGCACGAAAAAAGTCGGACTATCGTGCTCTGGAACAAGCTTCAATAGATGAACGTTCGTGCGCATGAGCACGAAATCGCGTGATACCGGGCTGGTGTGTGTGTGTGTGTGAGTGTGTGTCCTTTTACTGGCATATTTTTTTTGCCAGGAAAATGACTGAGGATCTCTGTTTTCTTATTTCATAACTCCTCACTGGGCAAAGGGACACACACTAGGGATGTGTCGGTCGCGACTGATTCGTTACAACGAACGAATCCTGAACGTGAACGACAAGAACTGGTTCCCCAAAACAAGAAGAACTGGTTCTTTGATTCTTTTTTTTTAACATAAACCAAACATATGGTCACGCAAATAAAATATACAAACGAACAGAGCTCCGTCTTCTTCGCGACTTCCATTGATTGAGTCTACAACGTTCTCAAAGATTCAGCCAATGAGAGGTAGCAATGGTGTTGGAATGGCACCTGGGTAAACCAATGACAAGGTGGTAGGCTACCGTCGAATATGCGCGCTTTCTCTGTCTGACGTATCTTGGGTCATACCATTCGACTCATATATCCCCCTACATTTTTTCGAAAATAGACTTGACCTCCATCTGTTTATTGGATAAACGCATTTCCCAATCCCAGGAGTCTTTGCTCCATTCTACGTCAATTTAAGAACAAACAAAGAAATTAAACTGCAGTTCGTATTTTTTATTTATGACCATGCAAGTTCTGTAATGCCTGAACAATGAAGAATTAAATGTAAAGTAAAATAAAATTATAAATGTAAAACCATGAATGAAATATAGAGAGTAAGCAAGTGGTATAAATATTGGTGGGACATTTGACATACTAAATAGCAGGCATCTCCAAACAGCGGACTGCGGTCTTGACTGTCCTATCCGGACCCACGACCAATTAAAAATTTATTATTTTTTTTAAGATGTAATCTGACGTAACGAACGAATCAAAATGAACGAATCAAATAAACGAATCGTTATAGTGAACTGAACTGAAAGAACTAGTTCCCGGAAAAGAATCATTTTGCCCATCCCTAACACACACGCACACCCACTCACTCACTCACTCACTCACTCACTCACTCACTCACTCACTCACTCACTCACTCACTCACTCACTCACTCACTCACTCACTCACTCACTCACCCACTCACACACACACTGCTGTTTTCTTTCTGGCTCCATGCTCAGCATGACATCTCACCTGGGTGTTACTATCTTATTTATCACTGATGAATGACTGGTTTGGGGGGCTGAGCTTGACTTAACACAGCCTCACACGTCTCTCTCTCTTTCTTTCAACAACCCACTCTAATCTCTCTGTTTTGGTTTTAATGTTATTCTTCAATTAATTCATTGTAGCAAATGCTGACATTGTCCTATTCCAAGGTTTGGTGTGAAGGACTGTCCCAGTGCCACCAGTTGACCTGCTTTGACTGTGTTGAAATCGACGGCAGAACATTATTTCACAACCGTCTAAAAATCAGGTGATGTGCCGCGTGTTTGTTTCTAGTGTTTTCCTTTAATCTCTCTTTCAATTTGGTTTGTGTGTTGCACCATTGTAATCATTTAAACCTCGCAAACGCAAACACATAAACACACACACACACACACACGCACACACTCAAAGGGATCCACAAGCAGCGGCAGCATTGCGAGCGTGCCGGGTAGAGAAGACAGCAGTTGAATGGTGCGTCGAGCTGCTGATAAGCTGTGCCTTATCCTACGCTGCGTGGCTTATGTCAGTCAATGCCCGCCTCCGAGGAGGCCCGAAACAAGGCACTAGGATTTCTCTCTTTTAACTAGAGCCTGCGGATTGGAAGACATTTTTCATTCAACTTTAAAGTCGAAGGACCTGAAGGGTCAATACACCTTCACTATTTGCTGATACACTTATGGTATTTCACACATTAATATTGAATGTGTGTAATTAGCAATACAAAAAATACTGATTACTGTTTTGAAAACGTATATCAGCCATTTGTAATGAATTTTATTTAAAAGCAAGGCTGGGTGTGCGTTCGAAAGCGAGCGTGCCACTTCAATGGATTGTGTGCAACCCCCTAGGGTTACAATTAGTTTACAAGGGCCTCTATTTCTGACTCAAGGGAAAATTAGCTAGCGACCCTGAGTGGCTTCTAATGTTGTAACACAATAGTTCCCACTCCACGTATTTGAGTTACGAAGCCCTCTCATATTTTCCCAATCTGACCCACGACACGCAAGCACAAACACACACACGCACACACACACAGACACATACATATAGACAAATACACGACCCACACATGCACAAACACACACAGACACACACACACACACACAAACACAAACACTCCCCCAACCAACCTAAAAAAACAAAAGACAAAACTTTTTTTTTCTTTTTTTTAAAACACAAACAGAGAAGAGGCAAGACGAATCTAAACGCAAAAAATAAAATTAAGGGTTAGGAAAAGTGAATAAAGTTACCAGAGCGGCTCAAATAAAAGAAAAAAACTACAAGACGCCGGTAATTATTTGGCTACGCTGTCAAAGATGACACACTTTTTTACGGCTACTGTTGGGGATACAGACAGAAACAACAACTTCCAAAGCGTTGAACATGCCGTTAAAGCAGCAGCAGCTAGCTGTGAAGTGGCGCTAGGTGAATACCAGAAGACGTCAATAAGTAGGACTCTGTGTCAAAAGCGTGTGATGTGGAGAACAATCTATATTTTCGCTCCCATAGACTCTCTCTCTCTCTCTCTCTCTCTCTCTCTCTCTCTCTCTCTCTCTCTCTCTCTCTCTCTCTCTCTCTCATATACATAGGTTTGTTTGTAGAATGTTTGAAATGTTCAATCTCAACTGTAATGTCAATTCACTTACAATATCCTGTATCTTGTACATGGTTTTGTTTGTAGAATGATTGAAATGTCAATCTCAAGTGCAATGCAAATTGCAACCTCACTCACATATACAAAGTAAATTATTCATCTTGGCAATTCTTATTGGCTAAGTACTGTATATGGCTGTTTGTGATGTTTTGCTAACTACGAGTCTTGCCGGTTATATTGATTTGATCTTAAAAAAAAAAGAATAAACAGTGCTGATTTTCTGGCATTTTGGTAAAGACAGGTGTTATCTGAAACCTTATTCTCTTATGGATTCCATCGTGAATATTAGTTTGTGTAATGATACACTTTGTTGGTTCTCCGCTTTCCATCTTAATTTTGTAGCAAAGAAGTGTATGCAGTGGAAAGTTTATTTTTCATCTCCAACCTTTACTTCCGCGTAGATTAGCTTTACCTACCTATTCACCATTCAGTCGGTACATTTTTTTTCTCTGTTCTTTTAAAGATCTGATGTATGCATATATGCTTCCATACCATACATATCTTCGCTTTGGGCCCCCAATTTGCTTAATCCGTCACTGAATTTGAGCCATATATAATCCAAAAAAATAGGAAAAACCCTGTCTTTCTTAACTAGAGAAATGGACGGAAGTTAATGTGTGGGATTCAAGTTGTCTTTTTTAAGCAGACAATGCAGGACTTCATTTGCATTATTTCTTTCACTAAAAGACAGTTACTGTCAAAAAAAGACAACCATGGCCGTCAGTGAAATCATCAAATAAAATATCAAAGTGTGTGCGTCGATAGGAACTTGTGAAAAATGTATATACCCTTTAAAGTTCCACAGGGTAGACTACAAATATGAGATTAACTCCATTCCTTTGGTTTGCTTGGTCATTATTTGTCAGATAAGTGCCCTGCCACTCCTCAGTAAACAAACTTGAAAAAAAAAATTGCACTCGCTACTGGGTTAACAAGCACAACAACAGTCCTGATGGACATGTGCGACGTGCCAAATGCCCCCGTTCCTAATCCCTAACCAAGACGCCGAAGACTTCAGGGACGCTCTCTCTCTAAGGGGCTTCTCCCTCTCCGGCTTCTTCTGCTTCTTCTTCTGCTCCTTGTTCTTCTTCTTCTTCTTCTTCTTTTATCCTCTGAGATGTGCAGGGCTTCATTAAAAGCTTGTTGCGCGTCAACTTTCTTTCTCTATTGGCAACTGAGCGAGATATGAAGCGGCTTCCATTGAATCTCTTATCCCTGTTGAGTCCAGGGTCGGCGCAAGAGCAGATCTACTGGAGGGGCATGGGTCACCAGCGGGGGGGGGCACTGCCGTTTGAGAAATATTTTAACGCAGTGGTGACCTCATAGTCAATCACAGCAGAAATGCTATCAAAAATGAAACACATTTTTCTTTATTATTAGTAGGCTAATTATTAATATTATTAGCAACAATATGTTGATCTTGTTGTTATCGAGGCTATGAGGTAGTAGCCCTATGCAGACAGTTTACGCAGCCACTCACATGAAGACGAAAATAAAACGTGGAGGCCTTGTCGTGGAGGCTAAACGCAAATAAATGCAGTTAACCCACCTCTGATATGTCAGAAATAGATTGTTCACCTCTCAACAGTTTATGCACCTCAAAAAAAAACATTAAGTAGGCCAATGGTTATAAACCTTAGACAACAGCCTCCACAATCAACAAATACACCCCTGGACAACATAAAGTACAAGAACAGGTCCGCTGACACTAGGCACGCATTCGGGCAGCAAGTAGACTATTGGAGAAGCCACACACCAGGCAGAAATGACACAAGGCCATATACAGACAGCCAGGGCTGGCTTCAAGAACTGAAATTAAGAGTTGCAGGCGACGGGTAGGCTACTGCTGCTCAATCGTCTAAGTACTGTGTTTTTTCATTCACTTGTGCATTTGCAAGTTTACTCAGCAACCAAGTAGCATCGACCAAGCCTAACCGGCTACGTATGCACAGCCAAAATTATGCGATTTCCCCGTTCATATATTTTATTTCATTTAAGTTACAGTTCACACATTTAATTTTAAAAGGTTTTTTTTTTTTGGCCACGCAATGACCTGTGGTAGGAGGGGCATTAATGGCCACTAGGGGGGGCACGGCCCCAAAAGGTCCCACCTTAACGCCGACACTAGTTGAGTCCCTTAATAAAGCTCTAATCCACACACTGATAGAGCCGCTCCTACTCCATGCAGTGGTGCAGTGTGGAGATGTCCTCCTCCTCCTGCTCCATGGTGCAGTGTGGAGATGTCCTCCTCCTGCTCCAACAAGCAGTTTGGAGATGTCCTCCTCCTCCTGCTCCATGGTATGTGTCCATGTGTTTGTGTATGTGTGCGTGAGAGAGAGTGATATTGGGGTGGGTGGGCTACAGCTGTAAAATTTAAAAAATTCAGACTGTACGATGTATATCATGAACTATTCTAATCATGAGCTTGGTGCAATGATGATGTTACTTTCAACAAACTTCTAAATAATAATTAGAAAATTTAACAAATTGAAAGAAGAGTATACATCAGATTATATATTTATATATTATATTATATTATGCTAGAGTCCCGGCGGGCGTTGCGCCCGCTCAACCTCTAGTTGTAATTAATTCTATAGCAATAATGTGGAAACCCCAGTGGATAATGTAACAAATTTCTGAAAATAATAATCATCATTGAGATAATTATTATTATCTCTTCCAGTGTCCTGGCCAAGACAGAAGCAGTAGTCTCCTGGCCAAGACAGCAGCAGTAGCCTACAGTCACACATAGTATACACACAAAACCTAAGAAAAATAAAACAACTAAAACAGGCAGCAGAAGGGGGATGTCAATATCGCAAGACATTTCGGGAGGCTCAAGGAAGAGAGCAATATTAAGTTTGAGCAACAAAGTGTAAAGACATTTCGGGAGGCTCAAGGAAGATAGTAATATTACATTTGAGCATCAAAGTGTAGTCTTGTGGTGGACTCTATAGACATAATTCACCATACTGTGTTATTGACAAGTTTTCATTGTGTTATAGGGACACTGTTTCTTTAAGATCGCGTGACTTGTGTGTTGATATGCCGGTCGGCAGATGTTTGAATTTAATGTTTTTTATATGTCAAAATGAACGACCTGCCGTTGCTTGTCGAGGTGAGAAATAGTCTCTTCCCTTCTGTTATCACAATTTCTACAGTCTATAGACAGAATGTCTTACCTGGGAGAGTTTGTCGACGACAGAGCCATTATGTTTAGAAACATGACGTCTTACCTTGGCGAATGTGTCGCCGCGGGGTGTGCGTGTGTGTTGATGGCGGAGCCGTTATGTTTAAAAACATAACGCGCCCTACTTTAACGGTCTGAAACGCAAGTGAGAAGCGCCAAGCGCAAGTAGATTTGTGGGCGGTTCCATGGCGATGTTGCTATTTTACCGGAGCATAAATGACTCGTGCGCCAGACGCAAATCTAAAAAGGGTTGGTCTGAAGTAGCACAATTACCCGTAGGTGTGGCCATCTCCCATCACCTTTAAGAGCCATGAGCGCATTTGAATCTGACAAGTTGATATTTTGACAGCGCGTTTGCAGTCTCCGATGAGACAGATGCATGACCACATTTTAAACTTCAAATGGCTCAGTTTATGGCCAAATAATATAGCCTAATTCCCACATCAAAAAGCGTTTTCTTCCCCAACCTCAGAAATACTGAGTGCTCAAATAAATTTTGGCAAAGAGAACTTAACACACATATGATATGCGGTAACTGGGCAATACATTAACAAACATCGTTTCTTACCAGTATTGTATGCATTATCGTTATCGACTTGTGTTCCTAATATGCATGTGTCCCCCAATTAATATACATTGCCATGAACTGTATTATGCGTTACGCGTTTAGTTTGCGTGTGTTTAAACAGGACGCACACACGCGCACCCGCATTGATTAATTCTTTTACACATACACACACGCGCGCCCACATTCGTTCATTCTTTTTAACACTCACTTGCGGTAAAACAATGTTTTCTAGCGATCAAATACTCATCAATCCTAAAGGTTATGGGCTTGTACACGATGTCTGTGTCAAGAAAATATATGTTTGCTGTACGGTGCTTGCAGATGCATTGATTTAAAAGTATAACTTATTACCGCTGTATCCGCTGTTCCTTCCCAAATAATTTACCGAGAATGTGTGGCTAGGTGAGAGAAGCAAAGTGTATGCGCGAGGTGCACAAGCAACATTATGCATGCGCCCTTAAAATAGCATCTGAACAATGTGCCACTGACTTTAAACCAGGTATTTCCTGGTCTTCTGAAACTGCAAAATAGCACCAGGGAACGTTTGCGCCGGAACACGCCTCCTCCTTTCGCCGTACCGCCCCTTGGGGCGCAAGATCATTCCCTAATTTACCGATGCGTGGCGTTGAAGGGAAAAGATCGCTCTTCGCCAGTTGCAGACTAGCAACGACACATGCGTCAGTGTAGAAAGTCAATTGCGCCGGATGCAAGATAGGGCCCAAAGTCTTACCTGGGCGAGATTTGCTGCAGTGTGTGCGCCTGCGCGTGTGTCGATGGCAGAGCCGTTATGTTTAAAAACATAACATCTTACCTCGGCGAGTGTGTCGCTGACTTTGTCTTGACATGCCGTGTGTGGGCGTGCATGTGTGTGTGCGCTTCAGTGTATATGTCGCTGCCTTTGTCTTGATGTGTGGTGCGTGTGCATTGGGTCTGTGTGTGTGTGTGTGCGTGTGTGTGTGTGTGTGTGTGTGTGTGTGTGTGCGCGCACGCGTGCACATGCGTGCGGGAGTGTGTGCTGCCGTTTATGTTTGTGCATATGTGTGTGTATGCGACAACCTGGTCTCAAAGGAATCCGTGAAATGACTACGGACGAATAACTCGAAATCCGTGGACACATCACGGAAACACTCAGATTTCCGTGATGTGGCCACGGAATTCGCTCCAATGCAAGTTAATGATGCTGCTGTTCCGTGGCTCACACACGGATCCCCGTTTCAACGAGCGAGTCGACCACGGGGGCTTAACTCAAAACCCGGGGTGGTCTCACAGAAACACTTAAATTGTCCTTGTTGTGTCTACGGAAGTTGCTCCAATGCAAGTAAATGACAATGACAATGATACACAGATTCCCGTTTCAATCTGTGTGTGTGCCACATTTGACCACAGCGGGGGCTTAACTCAAAATCCGTGGTGGTCTGACGGAATCACTTCAATTGTCCGTGATGTGGCCACGGAATTTGCTCCAATGCAAGTAAATGACACTGTTATTCCGTGGCTCACACACGGATATCGGCGTGTTTCCGTGATGTGGCCACGGATTTCGAGTTAAGCGTCCGACCGTAGTCATTTCACGGATTCCTGTGAGACCATGTTGCTATGCGACGTGTATGTGAGTGCTTGCAGTGTATGTATGCGTTTTTGCGTGCTGTGTGTGTGTGTGAGCTGCAGGCTGCTTGGCACATGTGCACATGACTAACTTGAGTAACTGGTGCGACAGGCCTGCTATTATAGTAGTACGATTATGATTATATTATATTGTATAGGTATAGAGCTCAAGGAGTCCGCACACGGCAACAATCCCTTCTCCTCCATGCTGTGGTTCACTTTGACAGTTCATTGGTCAATGGGCAGCAGCTCATTTAGATTAAAGCTACAGAAACCAGAAACAGCCCATTCTGAAGGGACTAAATTGGAGGGGAATAGCAGTAGGCGAGATTTCTTTTCCTAAAAGCTATTTCCAGCAAACAGCTTCAAAAATATGTTTTCTGGAACTAATATACTAGGTTTATTTGTTGGGAAAACACCATAAAATGTCTCCTTTAACGGAGAGCAGCCAGAGGAGCCTACACAAGGTCAATGGTATCATCCTCACAACCAGACTCATAGAGCTGCAGGAAGGGCTTGGAGAACTGTCTCTCTGGCTTGTACAGCTGAAGGGCTTGTGCAAAAGTCTCTGGACAATTTTTATAAGTTGCTGTTTTCGTTGGTCCAAAACCTTGACAGACAGAGAATCCAAAAATCCACATTGCTATCTCTGATTGCTGCCACTGTGGTTGCAGTTAGCATTTCTAACATTCCTGTTACAGCTGGGATTGGCAATCCATTTAAACGTTGTCTTGTGTTGAATTGCCTCTTTACCAATGACCAGATGAGATGGACCAGGAAATAATACATTTCAATGTTGGACTTCTCCATTATGAAATTGCATTCCTGGCCCCTTTATTTACTAACATTTTGTCTTAGTTAGTAAGATAGATAGATAGATAGTGTGGCAACCCGGCCCCAAACCCTCACGCCAGGCGGCCAGAGGGAGAGGTGGTGGATGGCGTATACCGCCGATATCCACCAGCCGGAGCCAGAGAGCATCCCTTGCGTAACCCCAATCAACGCAATGGAGCTCCCAACCTGCGGCAGAAGGTCAGGTACCCTGTAAAAGGCTGTTTGTTGTTCTCCCAGGAAAGGAGACCGGGAGACCAAGCGGAGCAGAGTACCTCCAGGACCCAATACGGACAGGCGGACTCGTGGATTAAACAGACTTTTCCCAGTGGCCACGAGAGGACCCGCATGCCAGGACGACGCGCGCCGACACGGCACGCAGGGAGTGATCTCCTTCCAGGGACGAGACCGGCCCGGCCGGAGAGACAATTCCCTTGGACACCACCGTGGCTCAGGGAGTCACGCGTATGATTTTTGGTTTTCCCGCGTTTGGCACCTACCCCGCAGGTTTTTTCCCCGTTATTTAATGAATAAACGCCCTACCGGGCTTTGAACGGGTCTTGGCATGTGCTGATTTTGGCATGAGAGAGACATTCCTAGGGCCGTGTCGCCACATATGGTGGAGAATGCAGGCAAACCGACCACGCTACAGAACACTCACGCTTACCAACCCGCCCGCCCATGCTGAATCCAAATGGGGCCGCCGCCGCCGCCCAGCGTCAACAGCGGTACCAAGCCCTGGCCTCCGCCACGCAGAGGGACACCGCCGAGAGCCTCGTCCTCCTCCGGGAGGCGGTACTACGCCTCACACAACAGGCAGTTCGTGAAGCCCCGACCTCTGCCCTGACCAGCCGCCTCACCAAGCTCGGCCCGGACGATGACGTGGATGCCTACTTGGAGGTCTTTGAGAGGACAGCACGTCGGGAGAGCTGGCCAGAGGACCAGTGGGCCCACATCCTGTCCCCCTTCCTCACTGGACCCGCACAGCAGGCCAGCCAAGACCTGGCGCCGGAGCGTGCCAGCCAGTACCCGGCCCTGAGGCAAGCGAAATTGGCCTACTATGGACTTAGCCTCGCCGCCAGGGCCCAACGCTTCCACGAATGGCGATTTGACTGCCGGGGCGCCGTGCGGACGCAAATCTCCCAACACCGGAGGCTGATCCGCAGATGGCTCGCGGACAGGGAGGGACCCAGCCTCCTGGACAGGGTACTGATAGACAATAACATCCGTCAACTCCCGGCCGAAGCCCGGAGAACCCTCGCCACCAACCACCCCAACACGATAGATGAGCTTGTACGGCAACTGGAAAACTGGCAGGTGGCTCAACAATTGAGTCAGAGCATCCGGAACCCCTCGCGGCCCACTGAGACGCACTGGATCGGCGAGGACCGAATCCCGCACCCCGAACACCCCCACCGGGACCGCCGACCATCTCCCAGGAGCCCTGAGAGAACAGAAGGTGCTTCAGTTGCGGACGTACCGGACACCTAGCCTGACAGTGTCCCGGGAACCGGGACGTATCCATGCCGTCGGCCTACGCCGACCAGGGACGGTTAGGGCCGTCTCTCCTGACCACATTTTTGGCGCACCAGAAGCCCGGGGTCCCAACCCTCCCAGTGCGGGTAGGGAGTCAGGAAACGCAGGCCCTCCTGGACACTGGCAGTGTCGTGACCCTCCTACGCCCAGACCTAGCTGGGGGGCGGCGAGGGGGACCCATAGCGGTAACTTGTGTGCACGGGGACACACGCACATACGAGACCTGCCTAGTAGTAGTGCGGACCACCCGAGGGATGTACACGGCACGGGCCGGGATCGTACCCCACCTCCCCATGCCCCTATTAATTGGGAGAGACTGCCCGATATTCTACAGACTATGGAACCCCGAACCGGGCTACTGACCTCAGCGGGGCCCGCTACGACGACACGGTCGAACCGGCAGACCCGCCTACGGGGCTAGGGTGGCTCACTCAGCCCCAGCAGAATCGTCCACCGAGGACGACGGACCCGAGGGAGATGGCCCCGCACCACCGGCCACTCTACAGGAGGAACCCCCCGAGTGGAACCCACGGAACCCCCCCCAGACACTCCGGACACCCTGACGGCCACCGAAAAGACCGGCCCACCAAGAGAAGCCGAGAGCTCGCCTCTGACTGAGTTTTCGGATTTCCTTCCGACGGGGAGGGAAGGACCGGATCGCCCCGGACAGTTCGCCAGTGCCCAGCTGCAGGATGACGCCTTGAAGCACACCTGGAGTCACGTCCTCGCCCACGATGACCAAGCGAGGGAGTCGGTGAGTTGCCTGCCACACCCTCACTTCAGCACAAGGGGAGGACTGCTGTATCGGGTAGGAGAGCGGGGGGGGAACGGTGACCGAACAACTAGTGGTACCCCGATCCTATGTTAGCAAAGTGCTGTTTATGGCCCACTCCCATCTATTGGGAGGCCACCTGGTCATGGCCAAGACCAGAGATAGAATTTTGACCGGTTTTATTGGCCCGGGGTGAAAAAAGACGTGGTCCAATACTGTCAGGCCTGCCCCGACTGCCAGCATACCGCCCCGAGACCCTCGGTCCGGAACCCGTTAATCCCCATGCCCATAATTGAAGTACCGTTCGATCGGTTAGCTCTAGACATTGTCAGGCCTCTCCCGAAGACCAGCCGGGGACACAGATATATTCTAGTGCTAGTGGATTACACTACCAGGTATCCGGAAGCCTTACCACTCCGAGCCGCCACTGCCAAGGCGGTCACCAAGGAGCTGATGCTCCTGTTCAGTCGGGTGGGGATAGCCAGGGAGGTGCTCACAGACCAGGGGTCTTGTTTCATGTCATGGGTGATGAAGGAACTGCTTAGCCTCCTCCAGGGGAAACAGCTCCGGACATCGGTGTACCACCCCCAGACTGACCGGCTCGTTGAACGGTTTAATAAATCCCTGAAACAGATGCTGAAGAATGCCATGGACACTGACAGAAAGAACTGGGACCAGCTCCTGCCCCGTGTCCTGTTCGCAGTCCGGGAATTGCCCCAAGCCTCCACGGGTTTCTCCCCCTTCGAGCTGATATACGGGAGAAGACCAAGGGGACTCCTCGACCTCGCCAAGGAAGCGTGAGAGAGTCGGCCATCACCCCATAGCAGTATGGTGGACCACGTGGAGCAGGTGAGGGACCGTATGGTGCAGGTCTGGCCCATCGTCAGGAACCATCTAAGACAGGCCCAGCTAGCCCAAGCCCGGGTCTACAACCGGGGAGCCCAGCTGCGCATATTTCGGCCCGGCAATCTGGTTCTGGTACTCATACCGACGGCAGAGTGCAAGTGCTTAGCCAAGTGGCAGGGGCCCTACAAGGTGGTCGACCGGGTTGGGGAGGTGAACTACAGGGTACGGCACCCTGGGAGATGCAAACCCACCCAGCTTTACCCCATCAGTGGTACAGAGGCGAACTGGAGCTGACCCACCGTCACCGGCAACCCTGGTCCTGGCCGCCCGACGCGACCGACAGTAGTTCCCATTGGAGAGGACCTCAGCGCAGCCCAGAGAACACCTGCGGCAGAAGATCAGGTACCCTTTAAAAGGCCGTTTGTTGTTCTCCCAGGAAAGGAGACCGGGAGACCAATAAGGGAAAGCCCTTATTCATAACTCCTAGTTGAAGGATTTCTACTGCCATCCTCACACTTCCACCTCTTGCAGTGTACCTCCAGGACCCGATACGGACAGGCGGACTCGTGGATTTAACAGACTTTCTCCAGTGGCCACGAGAGGACCCGCACGCCAGGACGACGCGCGCCGACACGGCACGCATCACCGGGATGGCACCACCGAAGGGAGTGACCTCCTTCTCCAGGGAAGAGACCGGCCCGGCCGGAGAAACAATTCCCCTGGACACCACCGTGGCTCACGGAGTCACGCGTAAGATCTTTGGTTTCCCGCATTGCGTACCCACCCCGCGCTTTTTTCCCCGTTATTTAATGAATAAACGCCCTACCGGGCTTTGAACGGGTCTTGGCATGTGTTGATTTGGGGGAATTGTTCTCAGTGAATAGACACTTACACATGACCGTTAACAACAATAAAAATAAAATGAATGAATAACAACAAACGACCACTGACAAGACAAGCCCCCAAAATCATATTTCCCACGTAGTTCAAGGACACATCTAACGATTTTAAACCAACGAATAAAACCTTATTTTTTAAATGTTTGTTTAAAAAGCTGATAGATTGTTGAATGAATGACGTTTTTGTCCTGTTTTTGGAGAGGGCTGGGTATCAAAACCTGCTACCTGAGGGTAGTAGTTCGAAGGTGGAAAAAATTGGATGTTTAGAATTTTCTAAAATCTTTTCTGCCTTACTCTGAACTCTCTCTCTGTAGGTGTTTTCCAGACTATTTAAATTAGTACCCAACATCTTGCTGGCAGTGGTCACTATTTTCCAAAGCCTACTCTTCTGTGCTTCTGCTGCACTGCCGAAGCAGCAGATTAAGCAGAAGGTCAAGACACTCTCCACATAAGCAGTGTAGAAGATCTTAGTCTACATCAAATGAGATCAGCTTTTTTTAAAATTAAAGCCTTTGCTGTCCTTTTTTCTGAATGAGTTCCGTGTACTGCTCCCACTTCAACTTATTGTCTAAAACCACCCCCAGATACTTATACTCATGGACAGACTGTATGGGCTGCCTTTGGATAATCGTTGAACGGAATGCTTTGTCTCTCCTAAAATAAATAGCCATCTCTTTAGTCTTTGAGTTGTTTAGCAGGTGATGGGATTTTGCGTAATGATAATGCAGTACGTTCTATGTTCAAGAGCGATTATAAAGAAAAACTGGATACCCTTGTTCTTTACATTCCTGTGTGTGTGTGTGTGTGTGTGTGTGTGTGTGTGTGTGTGTGTGTGTGTGTGTGTGTGTGTGTGTGTGTGTGTGTGTGTGTGTGTGAACTTTATGGATTGTAAAAAGTCTTTAAGCTGTAAAAGATTCAAGATTCAAAATGGTTTTATTGTCATATGCACAACAATTACAGAGCAGTCACTGGCAATGAAATTCTTTAATCTTGGACTCCTCCAACAGTGCAATGTAAGAGAACGTAAAGGTATACAAGAAACACAAGTAGATGTCCGACGGCAGCGAGTGAGACGTGCGTATCCTACTCCCTGGGGAGAAAAAAATGATCAAATAACCATAATCTACATTTGACAATGAAATAACACTGCTCCTTTGCCCCAAAAGTGGATTTTATATCGCCGTTCGCCATTTGGGATAGAGTTTCGTCAAAACTTTTGCGAGTTGACTAAAAAACAGCAAACAAACAATTCCAGCATCTGTACATGCAACCCGGTATCACGCGATTGCGTGCTCCTGCGCACGAACGTTAATCTATTGAAGCGTGTTCGAGAGCACGATAGTCCGACTTTTTGCGTGCTACACAGAACGAAATGTAAACCAATGCATTCTGAATGGGAGTGTTCTAAGACAATTAACGTGCTCCACAAAACGGTACGAGAGAGAGAAAGAGAGAGAGGGAGGGACAGAGAGAGAGAGAGAGAGCGAGAGAGAGGCTTCAGAAAGGGTTTGCGCAGATAGTACAGTGCAC
The DNA here is from genome assembly GCF_902167405.1 of Gadus morhua. Taxonomy (NCBI): domain Eukaryota; kingdom Metazoa; phylum Chordata; class Actinopteri; order Gadiformes; family Gadidae; genus Gadus; species Gadus morhua. The sequence continues at coordinate 25,684,037 of NC_044062.1, forward strand.
CCTAGTTAGGTTTATGCCAAAACCACAAATGCTATATGTATATACAGGTGCTGGTCAAATTATTAGAATATCATGAAAAAGTTGATTTATTTCAGTAATTATATTCAGAACGTGAAACTTACATATTATATCAATTCATTACACACAGAGTGATATATTTGAAATGTTTATTTCCTCAAATTTGGATGATTAGTACTGACAATTACTGAAAATCCCAAATTCAGTATCTCAGAAAATTAGAATATTAGTTACGACTAGTACAAAAAATGATTTTTTAGAAATGTGGGCCAACTGAAAAGTATGAACATGGAAAGTTTCAGCATGTATGGCAATCAATACTTAGTTGCAGCTCCTTTTGCCTGAATTGCTGCAGCAATACGGCGTGGCATGGAGTCGACCAGTCTGTTGCACTCCTCAGGTGTTATGAGAGCCCAGGTTGCTTTAATAGTGGCCTTCAGCTCTTCAGCATTGTTGGGTCTGGCATCTCGCATCTTCCGCTTCACAATACCCCATAGGTTTTCTATGGGGTTAAGGTCAGGTGAGTTTGCAGGCCAATCAAGAAGAGGGATACCATGGTCCTTAAACCAGGTACTGGTAGATTTGGCACTGTGTGCAGGTGCCAAATCATGTTGGAAAATGAAATCGTCACCTCCATAAAGTTGGTCCGCGGCAGGCAGCATAAAGTGTTCTAAAACTTCCTGGTAGACTGCTGCATTGACCCTGGACCTCAGGAAACACAGTGGACCAACAGCAGCAGATGACATGGCACCCCAGACCATTACTGACTGTGGAAATTTTACACTGGACTTCAGGCAACGTGGATTCTGTGCCTCTCCTGTCTTCCTCAAGACTCTGGGACCTTGATTTCCAAAGGAGATACAAAATTTACTTTCATCTGAAAACATAACTTTGGACCACTCAGCAGCAGTCCAGTCCATTTTGTCTTGAGCCCAGGCGAGACGCTTTTGACGTTGTCTCTTATTCAAGAGTGGCTTTACACGAGGAATGCGACAGCTGATGCCCATATCTTGCATACGTCGGTGTGTGGTGCTTCTTGAAGCACTGACTCCAGCTACAGTCCACTCTTTGTGGATCTCCCCCACATTTTTGAATCGGTTTTGTTTGACAATCCTCTCCAGGGCGCGTTTATCCCTCTTGCTTGTACACTCTTTTCTACCACATCTTTTTCTTCCCTTCGCCTCTCTATTAATGTGCTTGGACACAGAGCTCTGGGAACATCCAACCTCTTTGGCAATGACCTTTTGTGTCTTGCCCTCCTTCTTTAAAGTATCAATGGTCATCTTTTGGACAGTTGTCAAGTCAGCAGTCTTCCCCATGATTGTGTGTCATACAGAATCAAAACGAGAGACCATTTAAAGGCTTTTCCAGGTGTTTTGAGTTAGTTAGCTAATTAGAGTGTGGCACCAGGTGTCTTCAATATCTGACCTTTTCACCATATTCTAATTTTCTGAGATGTTGAATTTAGGGTTTTCATTGGTTGTCAGCTATAATCATCTTCTTTTTGGCAAAAAACACTTATAATGTATCAGTCTGTTTGGAATGAATGTATACATTCTACAGGTTTGACTTTCTAAATGGAATTAATGAAATAAATCAACTTTTTCATGATATTCTAATAATATGACCAGCACCTGTATATATATTGCCTAATTATATATATTGCCTATATATATGTATAGGCTATATATATAATTAGGCTATAATTATATTATTTAGCGTGTAATGAGACAATCTATAGCCAAATTGTCGAAGATGCCCGAGAATCTCCGGGGATATCTGCATGGGAAATTGGCGAATCAGACCCATGAAACTATAAAGAAAGACGTCATCTCAAGCGGGAGAGAACGTTTGCGGTGCTGGTTTGTGTCACGTAAGTACAGGGCTCTCATGTCTCATGCATTCGGCGTGAGACACACGCAATTTAACCCATGCACACGCTCGAACCTGGTCTCACGAAAATACGTAACACTGTCACGTTATTTAATCTATTGAAACGTTATCAGGGACACGTAAAGTTCAAAGTTCAAAGTACTTTATTTGTCATTGTCATAAAGACAACGAGACAGTAGAGGCAACCAGACTTACACAGCTAAATAATAATAAATAAAGATTAATAAATAGATTCATAAATATCATACATAAAATAATAATAAAAATAATAAAAGCAATATATCTCCATATCTCCATATTAAGGTGCATCAAGTCTTAGAGTGCAGTCCATGGGGGGCAGGGAGGGCTGGGCCAGGGGGGGTGGAGATGAAGGGGGGTGGGGAGTGGGGTGGTCAAGCTGTTGAGGAGCCTTATTGCACAGGGATAGAAGCTCTTTGCCATCCTGGAGGTGCGTGCCTTTTTTGATCTGAACCTTTTCCCTGACGGGAGTAACAGGAACAGATGATGGGCAGGATGAGAAGGGTCTGTGAGGATGCGTTTAGAGCGCTGCAGGCAACGGGAGGAGGAGATGGACAAGTTGGGCAGCTCTACTCCAATGATCCTTCCCTCTGTTTTAATCAGCCTCTGGATGGCTGCCTGCTCCGCCTTTGTACAGCTGTAGGACCATACATTCAGGCAGTATGTAAGCACACTCTCTATAGCGCAGCGGTAGAAGTTAAACAGCAGCCTCTGAGGAAGGTGTTCTTTCCTCAACTTCCGGAGGTAAAAGAGGCGTTGCTGGGCCTTCCCCAAAACGGAAGCTGTGTTATTGACCCAGGACAACTCCTCCGTCAGTGTCAGACCCAGAAACTTAAGAGAGGTGACACGCTCAACCTCTTCACCGTTGATGTAGAGTGGGAGATGGTGATTATGCTGGGAAGACTTCCGGAAGTCAATGATCATCTCTTTGGTTTTCCTATTGTTGAGACTGAGGTTGTGCTCAGAACACCAGACTGCCAGGTTTCCCACTTCTTGCCTGTAGCCAGCCTCATCGTTGTTGGAGATGAGGCCAAGCACTGTTGTATCATCTGCAAATTTGAAGATGTAGTTGGATGGGCAAGAGGGAGCACAGTCATGGGTGTAGAGGGTGTATAAAAGTGGGCTGAGCACGCAACCTTGTGGGGCGCCAGTGCTGATGGTCAGATTTGAAGAGTGATGCTTCCCCAGTTGTACACTGTGTGCGATTGGTCAGGAAGTCCAATACCCAGTTACACAGTGAAGCATTGAGGTTTAAGTCCTGAAGTTTGGAGATGAGTTTGCCTGGAAGGATCGTATTGAATGCAGAACTGTAATCTATAAAGAGAATACGGATGTAAGTGTTCTTTAACTCCAGGTGCTCCAGTGCAGTGTTAAGCAGCAGGGCTACTGCATCCTCTGTAGGTCTGTTCGCTTTGTAGGCAAATTGGTGTTGATCAAAGGAAGCTGGTGTGATGCCTCTTATGTGTTTCATGACCAGCCTTTCCAAGCATTTAGCAGGTATGGGGGTGAGAGCCACTGGCCTATAGTCGTTCAGGCACTTGACTGCAGTCTTTTTTGGCACAGGTATAATGGTTGATGCTTTGAAACATGGGGGGACATGTGAAAGGGCTAGAGAGCGGTTGAAAATGTCTGTAAATACCTCTGTCAGCTGGTCACCGCAATTCTTTAGTACGCGGCCTGCCACACCATCTGGTCCTGCCGCTTTTCTTGGGTTGATGTTTTTCAGGCAGAGTCTGACCTCGTGGGGGGTCAGAGGGGGTGCAGCATCGTCAGAGGGTAGGGGCAGAGGCAGCTGACCATTGTTGTCCCTGTCGAACCGTGCATAAAACTGATTCAGCTCTTCAGTCAGGGTAGCACAGCTGGTCTGGGGGGGTGACGCAGTCCCTTTGTAGTCAGAGATTGCTCTTACTCCCTCCCATACTTTTCTCGGATTGGTGTGAGTGTGGAAAAGTTGCTCAACACGTTGCCGGTGTTTGGCTTTTGCAGATTTTATGCCTCTTCTCAGTGCTGCCCTGGCTACGCTGTACACTGCTGTTTCACCTGATCTGTAGGCTGCATCTCTGCCCTTCAGTAGTGTACGCACCTCTCTGCACATCCATGGCTTTTGGTTGGGGAACACTCTCACAGTCCTCCTTCTTGTGACATTGTTCACACAGAAGTTGATGTAGTCCATTACTGAAGATGTGTATTCCTCCAGTGCAATTTTTGGGTCGTCAGAAGCCTCCAGGCTATTAAATAGTGTCCAGTCCGTGCTGTCAAAGCAGTCCTGTAGCTGAGGGATGGCATCCTCATTCCACACTGTTATGGACTTGGTGGCATGTCTTGTTGCTCTGATTCTTTGTTGGTATGAGGGGTACAGGAACAGCGAGAGGTGGTCAGACAGGTCTAGGTGGGAGTCAGACTGTACTTTGTAAGCCTTAACAACATTAGTGTACACCTGGTCTAGTGTCACACTGCCTCTGGTTGCACAGGTCACGTTTGGATGGAATGTGGGGAGCACAGATCTTAGATTGGCACGGTTAAAATCCCCAGCTACAATGAAGGCGCTGTCTGGGTGTTTGGCCAGTCTTTTACTGATGTAGCCATGTAGCTGTGCTAATGCTAGTTTAGCATTAGCGTCCGGAGGGATGTAAACAGCACAGATGTAAACAATGCCAAACTCCCTCGGTAAGTAGAAGGGCCTGCACTTCAGAAGCATAAGTTCCAGTTCGGGGCAGCAGAGCTTTCCAACAATGCTTGTGTTTGTGCACCAGCAGTTATTTAAGAAGACACACAGACCGCCACCGGTCTTCTTACCCGAGTCAGCTGTTCTGTCGGCCCGGTAGACGGTGCGGCCTGCTAGCTGGATAGCTGCGTCTGGTGTGGTGCTGTCTAACCACGTCTCGGTGAAGATCATGCAGCAGCAGCTAGTCAAAGTCCTCTGTGCTGTGAGTCGAAGTCTAATCTCGTCCAGTTTATTCCGTATTGAGCTCATACACCGGCCCGCTTTCCTCGCTTCTGCTTCCGCTCACAGCGTATCCTCTGCCGGCCTGTTGAGGCAGAGCTTTCGCTGGCTAATCTGCGGATCTCGGGAGGGATGGATATCTCGCTTGACAGTCGATGTACATCACGATTTATGACCAGGAGCTCAGCACGGTTATACTGTTTTGCCAGTTGAGGGCACATTAGTGTTAAAAAAAAAAAACTATTAATAAACAAAAACGTTTAGCCTGGAGAGCTGTGTATCCATCGCCATGGCAACCCAAGTAAACAATTACACTAAAACTAAAACAAAACTATAACTAAACTATTACTAACAAAAATCTATGGTCAGGAGACCCCCAAGATGATTGCGTGGCAACAACAAAACAAAACGTAGGCCTATTTTCTAAATTTTGTATTTCAATTGGAAGTAGGCTATTTGTCGTGTCACTAAGCATGACTTCCAAACTAAGGTTCTGTCCGGGAGCGTTCTCCCTAATGTCCCTTATGGAGCTCCGTACAGATCATTCATTGTTGAAAATTGTCTGTGATAACTAACAAATGACAGCTTTTGGCCACACGTTTCTACTTAAAATTGTCTGTGATAACTAACAATATGACAGCTTTTGGCCACCCGTTTCTACTTTCACCTTTGATACTGAGAAATTGTGACAATACACAGATATATTAAATGCAGGTGCGCTGCTCTGTAGGCAAACCGCGAAGGAAAAAAGGGTAGCTGCTTCATCTGTTCTTTTTAGAATTGCATGTCTTGATGTTTATTTTATCTAGCCATCTATTCTCTTGTTTTTGGCTATGTGAATGAACGTCCGCGTCGATGCCTCGATCGCAAGTCCAGTGTCGCGAGCGGACGTTGCCATGACATCTAGAAATCATACCGAATTTAATGGGTTGTAGTGAGTGTAACATAATTCACCTACAGTATATTGTTATGTGTTGTTCTTTCAATTGTGTTAGGCATGTTGTTTACTGTCTTGGTGGTTCAGGGATCGCTGTCCCTTTAAGGATTACGAGCGTCTCATGACGTCAGAGCCCATGCGGGATTTGTTTACTTTCAGCACGTTTTGATTTCCTGTTTCTCTCTTACTAAATAAACGAGTCACACAACTGTGTGCTCAACGTGCGAAATTGTATCTCTCACTTATTGCAATTTCCACAGGGTTATCATTAATATTGATGTGTAGGGGCTGATTATAACTCGTGAATAATATTGTTTAGACCACGGTCTGGGGGAATACTCTGATTCTGATTGGCTGCAGTGCATGCATTAACTCCTGATATAGCCCTACAGACACCTGCTAAGTAGTTCCAGTCAGTGTTTTTTCTCTGCCCGAGCCCGAGCCCAAGGCGGGCCGGGTCGGGCCGATATTTCCCACCACTATACTCGGGCCGGGCCTTTGATCGAGCGTTTTTTTTTTTATTTTACCATTGGTTTATTGGCCTAATCTGAGGAGAAATCTATGCCATGAACAGAAATATTATAGGCCTTTATTACACGGGTCTTCTCAATGCCGTGGAACGTTCCGTTCACTTGCATGGGTAGTAGTCCGGTGACTTGTCTACCCCAGCGTCTTCCGTTGCTAAGCGACGTCACCGTCTTTGCGGACAAATTATTTCTCTGCTGATCAACACTACGAATGGCCAAAAGACTTGTATCCCCCCCCCCCTTAAATAAATACTATGGCAGAATTATTATCATTATTATTCTCAACTTGAACATGTGTTTTTACAGTAGAGTGGTGGAGGGATGACGTATGTTGGCCAACCCGGAAGTGAGCGTCGCCCTGGATTCCCTCGACAAAAAGCCAACGGGTTTTGCCATTGGATTTTGGATTATTGCAGAAACATTTGCATCTTTGAAGCACCTCCTGAAAAACTGAAAATAAATAAATATATAACCGTGCCCCAAAGAACGAAATTGAAACCAATGCATTCTGAATGGGAGTGTTTCTCAGATTTTTCCATGCTACACAGAACGAAATGTAAACCCATGCAAATAAAGACTTCATGGTCATAATAATTTAAATATCATTAATATCCTGAGTGTGTAGGGTGGTATTCTATTTTTTTCAACGGGGCTGCATCCAGTCACTTGAACGTTATGGTTGCTATGGTGGTTGCTATCGACCGCCCCCTCTAATCCTTAAATGGCTCTAAAAACCACGCGGCAAAGGAGCTGCCGTCAATTGTGTTGTTTTTGTCGTAAACTAGGGTACGATGGTTAGAAAATAGGCAGATATTCCAAGGTATCCTTAAAAGGCAGCTTGGATGTTTTTCCTTTTCTGCAGTTTAGACTTCTACTATAAGCTATTTTGGAAGCAAAACACCAAGCTCATTGATTTAACGAGGCAGGGTTATTTGAAACAATTTATTAAATAAATATTTGTGAGATGTCATTACGCCTCCTGAGTTTGCTTCCTATTTATGTCGAGTATACACCCCTACTGTCCACAAGCATCCCCCCCCCCTCTCCATATGGATTTGGAGAATTGTTGCCACGTCCCAGTGGTGGAGGTATCACATATATGAAAGAGGGCATTCAATTATACTATAATGATCAATTAGCAGGCCGAAGCCCTAAAGGAAGTGATGCAATAGGTGACTGAGGGTCAACATTTGAGACCCCCTTTTATCAAAGGGGGTCTCGAAGGACGCCTACGCTTCAACCTGTGGCTCCAGCCCTACAGGAAATGACTCAGCAAGTGCTCCATCTCGTTGCACCTGCACCCAGCGGCTCGCTTGCAAGATTTTGGCCTGAAGTTCTTCCCAGACCTACACCCTAGCCATTCAACATGCATATCTGAGAATCAGGCCTCTCTTTAATAATGACAAAAAGTTATGAGAGAAATACACATGAACTTTTTGTTATCTCATAAGCGGCGTGGTGCCGGCTCCTTTTGACCTTTTGACCCCAGACTTCAAAAACGTGGCCACAGGCCAGCTGTGTCTACACACCTTAAGCCACAAATGTACACCTTCATCCCACAAAAAATGGGGACTAGAAACTAACCTCTGTCTTATCTACATTTAGTGTACTGTTGGAGGTCACGCCCCTTTTCCAGCCTTTTCGAGATAGCCAGGGATACTTAAATGTTTACACACATTTCCCGTTGCCCCGAGAACGACATATCCGAGATTTGGAGTTCTAGCCCTTAGAGAAAAAAAGTTTTCCCAAATGGACTGTCATTTGGACAAAGCCCCTCAGAAGTGTTGCCTGCAAGACCTAATGGTTCAGAATGTGGTGGAAAAACAGTTTTTGAGATAGGAAGGTCCTACCGCCCTGAAATTTGAATACCTTATTCTAGGGCCTAACTGGGACCCCCGCACCGAAACTTGGCCCGGTCGGACCACGAGGGCAGGAAGGGGGGGCCCTTCCTGCCTGAAACTTGGCCCAGTCGGACCCCAAGTGCAGGAAGGTGGAGCCTGGACTTTCATAATCTTCGCTTGGTGAATGTGAAGAATGTCTGGTCGGATGTTATGACGAAGAATCATAATGTGAATGGGAATATTCTATAAATGTCTTGATATCATCTTTCGTCTCAACACTTCTGCTGCAGCCGCTTAAAGTCACTCCGAGAACCTTAAAATATGAATCAATCCATTAGAAGTATGAAAATATCTTCCCGGTGGTGTAACGGGGCAAACAAGGTGTGCTTTGACATCTACGTTTCGAGGCGATTGCAACAGTGCCACACATGATCATATTTGAATATGTTTCGGGGTAGTAATTAGCTGTCGATTTTGGAGGCCTTTATCAATAATGACCAGCTATAGATTTGCTTCCCGATGGAGATTTCTGACAAATTACATGTTATTTAGCATCTACACGTTAAGCTGAGTCCAATGAGATAGAGCTCGCCCTCTTGCTACACCGAGATCATGTCCTAGACCATAGGTGTACCATGTAAACTACATGTTACCATTTGCTAGAGTGTCATGCTTGGTGTCATTGGACTCAGCTCAACGTGTAGATGCTAAATAACATGTCATTTGTCACAATTTTTTATCGGGAAGCAAATCAATAGCTGCTCATTATTGATTAAGGCCTCCAATTTCGACAGCTAATTTCTACCATTAAACATGTTCGAATATGCACATGTGTGGCTGCGTTGCAATCGCCTGGAAGCGTAGATGTTGAAGGACACCTTGTTCGTCCTCCTACGCCACCGGGAAGATATTTACATGCTTCTGATTGACTAATGAATTGATTCAGCTATTACCCCAGAAGTCTGGGGTCAAAAGGTCAAAAGGAGCCGGCACCACGCCGCTTATGAGATAACAAAAGTTAATGTGTATTTCTCTCATAACTTTTTGTCATTATTAAAGAGAGGCCCGATTCTCAGATATGCATGTTGGATGGCTAGGGTGTAGGTCTGGGAAGAACTTCAGGCCAAAATCTTGAGCTACAGTAGTAGCTCGCTGATCACGGGTAGGTACAGCCCACGTGTACTTACTGAAGACATCAGTCATGACGAGGACGTCTTCAATCCCATGACTGGGCTCCAGAACAGTAAAATCAATAGCCAGGATCTCATTAGGTCGAGAAGCCAACAGGTGAAGCTTGATGAAGCTGCGAGCAGCAGGTTGACTCACCTTGGCCACCTGGCACCGCTCACATGCCTGGCACCACTGTACCACCTCAGCAGACATGCCTGGCCAGTAACAACGCTGCCGCAGGAGCTCTAGAGTCCTCTCAATCCCCTGATGACCATGCCCTTGGTGAACCTCCGTCAGCACATCCGTTCTTAAAACTGCAGGCACCAACAACTGAAACACACCCTCGGCCCCATCCGGCCGGAAAACCCGACGATGCATCACCCCATTCCTTTCAATCAACCGGTCCCACTGCCGAAGCAGCACCAGGGCTGACTGAGACACTGATTTCCGCTCCTCTTTATTGGGACGCTGTTTACGTGTCCAGAAAGCCAGGACTTCCTGGATGACTGGGTCAGCACTCTGGAGTGCAGCGATGTCAGATGGGGGGTGATGGGGCAAGGCGGCAACAGTGGCTTGTGACGCATCTACCATGTCTACCTGCAGGGCCTGCTGTAAGGGTTTGGGGAGCAACGTGCCACGGACCATGACTTGCAGGTCTTGTGCCTTAGGGGAATGCTGACGAGAAAGGGCATCTGCATTTCTGTTGCTACGACCCGAACGATATTTAATTTCAAAATCAAACGACGCGAGTTGGGCTACCCAACGCTGTTCAGTGGCCCCAAGCTTGGCGGATGACAGGTGACTCAAGGGATTGTTGTCGGTGTAAACAACACATTTATGACCCAACAGGTATTCCCTAAACTTCTCAGTCATGGCCCACTTGAGCGCCAAAAACTCCAACTTCATGGAGCTGTAGTTACTCATATTGCGCTCAGTGGGCCTCAAACCACGGCTAGCATAAGCTATGGGCCGAACCTTACCATCCTGTTCTTGGGATAACACGGCCCCAAGACCACCATGGCTGGCGTCCACCTCCAAGATGAATGGGAGGGTGAAGTCGGTATACGCCAGCACAGGTGCAGTGGTGAAACGAGTTTTAAAAGCCTCAAAGCTATGGCGACACTCCTCTGTCCAGCGACCAGACACTGCTCGGTCAACCCGCTTGGGTTTGAGGCCTGCCAGCTCTGCTACCAGCTTATGCAGGGGTGCCGCCAGTAGCTGGCAAATCCAAGGAAGGAACGCAGCTCTGAGAGAGTGGCAGGAGGAGTCCAGCTAGAGACAGCTCTGACCTTGCCGGGGTCAGTGGAGACACCTTTGTCTGAAATAACATGGCCCAGGTAACTCACTTCCTGCTGGAAGAAAGCACACTTGCTGAGTTTCACCTTAACCCTTCGTGGCGTAAATGCTCCAGCACCACACCCAACCTCTCCAGATGTTGCTCGATGGTAGAGGAGAAAACCACTATGTCATCGAGGTACAGCAGCAGGGATTTGCACTGCTGGTCGCCAAAAATCCGCTGCATCAGGCGCTGGAATGTAGCGGGAGCGTTGCAAAGCCCAAAGGGCATGCGGTTCCACTCAAACAGGCCAAAGGGGGTACAAAAGGCCGTCTTGGAACGGTCAGCCTCTGCCACAGGGACCTGATTGTAGCCACTAGCCAGGTCCAGGGTGGAAAACCAACGAGCACCAGTGAGGACATCCAAGGACTCATCGATGCGGGGCAGTGGAAAGGCATCCTTCCTGGTTTCACCATTCAGGAGCCTATAATCCACACGCATGCGAAGGCTACCGTCCTTCTTCTTGACCAGCACAATTGGAGAGGCATATGGGCTGCTGCTCTCCCTAATGACCTGAGCCGCCATCAGCTGGTTAATGTGGTCTTTAACAACCTCATACTCAGATGGAGGAATTTGGCGATAACGTTATCGTACAGGAGCATCATCTAAGAGAGGGATCTCGTGAGAAATCAGGTCAGTACACCCTAGGTCTGCATCATTAACTGAAAAAATGGAACGGTACTGGCCAAGAAGAGCCCTCACCTTATCATGTGCTCCCGCAGGCAAATTACACAACTCCAAAGTTGCTATATAGTCCTGTGCTGGTGGGGAAACTGACTGCGAAGCCACTGTAGCCACCACAGGTGGCACCTCAGTGACACCGGCAGGCAAACTCACGACCCGCACCTCCTCCACGGTCCCCACCACAACATGGGGGTAAAGCAACACATCTGAAGACCCTACGTTCACAATGGGAATGTAGGCTGTGCCCCGTACCACCGATACCAGAGCAGGAGATGCAAGCAGCCCAGCGGGCAGGCCAGAGCCTAAGGACTCAAAGAGCATAGTTGCGCCAGAGTACTGCTCCGAGCAAGTGGCCACGACAATCTTCATCACACCACCCGGGATACGACAAGCCTTTTTACCACGTAGTTTGGCTTTCCCTGCTCCCCGACCAGCTATAACACTGGCTTCATGGCACTTTTGGAAGGCCTGCATGACAGGCTTAGGGACCTCAGATACCACTGGCAGGTCGAACAAAGCCAAGCAATGCTTCCCAAAGAGCTCTCCATAGCACCTTCGGATAATATTCATCCCTAAAATACCAGGAACCTGCGAAAATACACCACCAGGTGGGTCCTTGACCACCAGAATCCCACAAAGCTCTACGTCCAGTTCTAAGTAGCCGATGTAAGGGATGGTTAGGCCATTGGCTGCTCTGAGCTGCAGCCAGTGGCAAGGTTTAAGCCGCTCTTGGCCCCAAGGTGCAAAATGTTGCTTGTAATAGTTGACACCATAGACCCTGTATCTACTAAACAAGAGACAGCAACCCCTCCCATCCTCACACCTACATGAGGATGAGATGACATGAGCTTGGACACTTCCACGTCACCTGGACCTAAATCTGAGCCAGTAACTCCCCCCTCCGAACTGTGACTCTGCAGTTTGGCGGGTGCTAGTTTTCCGACACCTGGGCGGGATGGAATGGCCCACTTGGCCGAGAGACCGGCAAAGAAGGTTGAGTCCAGGCAGGAACACGAGCTCCACACTCCCTAGCAATGTGACCTGGTTGCTGACACCTCCTACAGATGCTGGGACCACGAAAAGGCGCTCGGCTTTGCTGCTGAGAGACCTGCAGAAGGGAAATGATTTGAGTCAGCTGGTTCAACTGTTCCTGCTGCAACTTTAGCATTTCCCTCATCTCACACAGCTCCGAGGCTTGAGGCGAACCGACACCTGCCTGATGGCTGCCCTGGACCACACACTGAGCACTGAAGACGGAAGGAACAGAATGACTACGACCTCTAACACCTCCAGGCAAGCCCTCTCGTTCCCACCTGATCGCCTCACTCCTAGCCTCCAGTAAGGTAGCAGTAGGCTGCCTGCGCACAAACTGCTTTAGCTCACGACGAAGTGGCCCATCCAGCACATGCTCCACAAATTGATCCCGTAACAATACCTCTGCATTGGGTATGCCACTGGGTGCACGCTGCTTCACAGAGGTCATAAGGCCCATCAATGCGAGGGAAAACTCTAGTAGAGTCTCTCCTTCATGCTGCCGTCGGGAGAAAAATGCCTCTTGTAAAGCTACATACGACTCTGCACACATATAAAGCTCCTCTAATACCGCAATTGTCTGACCCACCGCAGCTGGGTCTGAACGCTCTTCACTGGGGCGGTACTTCATTTCCTCACGCGCCTCCTCCTCTAGGTGGTCAAACAAGAAGAATGCCTGATCTGATGCAGACAAGTGGCGTGCTCTCATACAGGCTTGCACCTCCTCCAACCATTCAGCTAACCCTATGCCTGACCTTGCCCTAAATGTGGGACATTTTCTGACTCTAGGTACAAAAATCAGTCTTTCCGTTGAAGGAGCATTGGCACTGGAGGATGCAGCAGGCGCAAGAAGAACTGGGGGCGCTGTACTAGGGCCAGGCATGGCTGCAACCTGTTCCTGTCTCAGCCCCTCGTTGTCTGCCCTTAGCTGAGCGACTAAATCCCTCAGTTCCTGCAACTCTGCCTCCATAACTAAGCCTATACAAGCTACAACCTTCTCTACCGTGAAGAAGAGACCAGGGCGAGGGGAACTGAGCCCCGTTTCCCGATATCGATGGATCTTCGCTCGTAAGATGGTTCGAACGATGGATCTTTCGAAGATGGATCTTTTGAACCAACGATAATTTCTTTGGAGCGTTTCCCGAAACTCCTCTTAACGTGAACGCGCATTCGCTGCACTCAAGACGATCTTAGGAGTGTACCTGTCCACTGACATGGTGCTGAAACGGGCTATGACGCAGGAATGTCGGGAGGAAAATGGGGTTAAAAAGGTTTAAAATATCTCCCCATCAAGGCCAACCGCAGAGTAGCCTACGAAAAGAATAGATTGCAATAATATGAATGCTAAAGATATTAAAACACAATTGATTAAGCCTAGGCCGACATATATAGCAGTCCTAATCCTGAGCGCACGATCGGGAGGTGGAAGTTGCGCTTTAGATGCCTTCACAAGTCCAGCGGAGGGCTCCAGTTTTCGCCGGCCAAGTCATGCGCTGTGATATGAGAGACAGCTATGTTGCACAACATTGCAGCTAAGGCTGGGGTAGCTTTGGTTGAACCGGAGGACATTGAGGACGATGACGACGAGGAAGATCGGTGTGAGGACGGCCTCCCTCATAACTACGCGGCTGGTTTTCATGCACGTCGAAGAGTGATTGAGACTTTTTGTTAACCCCCTCCACCCTCCAACATGTCACTAAACATTCCCGTCAACGTGACCACCCCCACCATATCCCAGCCTTTTGCCTGCTCCTTTGCTTGTTTTTTATAAAAAAATATAATATTTTTTTTTATAATTTTTTTTTACATTATTTTATGCTACGTTTTAAGAGTAGCCTATGTCAGTCTGCACAAATCCCCCCCACTTTCTCTCACACATTTTAAGTGCCCTGCCTGCTCAAACATTTCCTGGACTGTCTCTCAAACTAAGAACATAATGGCCCACATTAGGCTCAGACGCACGTGATACACCATTACCAATGTGTTATAATAAAACGCATCCAATACTAGGAATGTCCGCTGGTTACGCCACTGAGGCTATAGTAGGCTAACGAGGCTCTTAGCGTCCTACGAGTACCCTGGAGCACTCGTTAGCTACTCGTGACTCGTGAGCGTTTTCAAGACGTTCGTTACCAAAGATGCTTTCGGGAAACAGTGTGAAAACTGTACGATGCTCGTACGACCCACTCTGCGATCCACTTAGGCTAAAGATGCTTTCGGGAAACGGGGCCCTGGGCTTGTTGCTGGTCCACAAAACCAGCTGCTGCTTTGCCTCGAAAAGAGAAAGAAATGAAAAAGAAACACAAGTCAGACAGACACTTTAAAGAAACTAATGAAAAATAAAAAAATAAATATATATAAACAGAACGTACGTCTCTGCTCTCAAATTGCAAATCCTGCCGACAACGCCAGATTGTGGCAGCACGAGCTATGGAGTGATGCCCTTTTCTTAAGGCAGTATCGGTAGCATTAATTATTGACAGACAACGCCACCCTGGGAATTTCACCCAGAGATTAATTTTAAGTGGACTAGCCCAAATGAAGGAAAGGCACTGAGGTCCGTTATGCAATGAGGCAGAGACGGCAGTTCGATCATAGAAAAATACTTTTATTTATACAAAATGTCTGTTCTTAAGACTAGAGAATTACTCACTGCGGGGGAAAATGGGGAGAACCTATCAGTTCTGAGACCTACTGTGAACACCTGCATCCAAAGGAAAGGGGGTCCCAGGAACACCACACGTAAAACAAATGAAAAATAAACCAAATGCAAACAATACAAAAGGGACACCGGGACCAGGACACCAGTCCACCACCGTAGGCTCAGCACCTGAATTGAGGGGGATCGCAGAGCAACCAGTTAGAAAACATAATGGAAACAAAATAATAATAACTTATAAGAGAAATCAATTAAATAAACAAAATCTATAATAAGTAAACACAAGGAGAAATCAGCAAAACAACTCTTACATAACATAACATACACACTTAAGATGTAGTTGCACCAACTAAAAGAAAAGAGACAGCGACACAACAGGAAAAGGAACAAACTATCGCTAGCCGAATGAACGGCAAAGCGATCGGGTCCGAGTCGGCCCTGGCAAGGCAGTAATCACGTGGAAGCAAAGCAGCAGTGGTTTTTATAGGTGGATTAGCCGCCGCTGCGTCGCTGCTGTCGGCCACCCAGTCGGGCAGTCCCGGCCAACAGGGCGTGGAGCAGGGAGCGCAACGCTATACGAAAGCGACAGTTCAGTAGGCGGCATCGGCTATGTATTGATGAGCAGCGCGCAGCCAGCAGCAACATCCAAGTGAGCCCTTTACAAAACAATAACTAAAATTAGCACTGGATGAAAAACATGCGAGAGAGATGCAGCCGTGACCGGCAGCTCACCTGTCAGCGCACGGAAGCGGAAATGGACGCACAGGAGCTACGTGACCCAGCCTCCGGCAAGCAAGAGCCTGAAACCGCACGGAAGCGGAAATGGACGCCCAGACGCAACGTGACCCAGCCTCCGGCAAACAAGAGACCGAAAGGTGCTCTACGCCCGCCTTTATACAATAGTCTCCCACCGTGATTGGCTGGGACTGCCGCACAGCATACAGTCACCATGACAACAAACTACATGTTGCCACACAAGCGAGCCGCTGGGTGCAGGTGCAACGAGATGGAGCACTTGCTGAGTTATTTCCTGTAGGGCTGGAGCCACAGTTTGAAGCTTATGGGTCCTTTGAGACCCCCTTTGATAAAAGGGGGTCTCAAATGTTGACCCTCAGTCACCTATTGCATCACTTCCTTTAGGGCTTCGGCCTCCTAATTGATCATTATAGTATAATTGAATGCCCTCTTTCATATATATGATACCTCCACCCCTGGGACGTGGCAACAATTCTCCAAATCCATATGGGGAGGGGGGGGGATGCTTGTGGACAGTATGGGTGTATACTCGACATAAATCGGAAGCAAACTCAGGAGAAGTAATGAAATCTCACAAATATTTATTTAAAAATTGTTTCAAATCACCCTGCCTCGTTAAATCAATGAGCTTGGTGTTTTGCTTTCCAAAATAGGTTATAGTAGAAGTCTAAACTGCAGAAAATAAAAACATCCAAGCTGCCTTTTAAGGCTACCTTGGAATATCTGCCTATTTTCAGAACGTACGTCTCTGCTCTCAAATTGCAAATCCTGCCGACAACGGCAGATTCAACATTCAACATCAATACAACCTCCAGCTTTCCTCGTGAGTGCCCTGTTTGTTTACATGATGTGTGCGCATCTGTCTGCGTCACACAAATACCCGGCGCATTTACTGACGCAAATGACGTTTAGAAATGTTCAGCGTAGTGTCCGAATTGGTGGTGACGTTCGTCTCCATTGGCCAGCAGCGCGGACGAGGCATCTAGTTAATATATATGTCTATGCGCTGAACAACAGCCCGGCATCCTGTTTCTGCTGCTGTTGCTGCTCCCGGTTGACCACTCCAAGATGGCGGCCGTATTTCTCGCGTCCCGGCAGCCAATGCTCCGTCTATCTATAAGATGTCTATGCTCTGCACAGCCACCCCAGACTGTTAGCAGGGAATACGTCGAAATGCATGTACGTCATTATTTGAAACTTTGGTATGGTTAAACATGACCATCAATAATTATAACAACGTTTATAGGTCATAAAAGTCGAAAAAGCATAATAGTTAAGATAATTTTTTTTTTTTAAAAAGTACATTTTTCTCCTGGTCCTTATTTTAAATAGGTCATACAAATTATCGATAATTATCGATATCGACCAATATGAAACACTTATATCGTGATACAGTTTTCAGCCATATCGCCGGGGAACAGGGGTTATGAGAACAAGTATTAGGAGAACGGGGATTAGGAGAATGGGGATAAGAATTGAGTTACAGGCAGGCAGACAAGTAACAAAGGCAGTGGCTGGCAAAAGTGACTGACGTATGAGCTAACAGTACAAACGCTTTTGTGGGCAGGGTCCTTTAGCATGGCGAAGATGATTGCAGATGATGACCGGGTGGGCAGAGAAGCAGGGGAGAGAAATGCATGGACAATCTAGAAAAAACATCACTGTGTTTTTGTCGGTGTGTGTGTGTATGTGCATGCTGTGTGTTTGTGTATTACATATCCCCTGAACAAGTCAATATCAAACCAGCAATTACGTTATTCACTGGGAAGAAGGGACTATTTCCTTAAGAACATTAATTGGAACTGGCATTCAATTTCACACTTGTAGTTTTGTTCAGGTAAATAAAGCTGCCATATGGGAATAACTAAAGCTCCACATCCAGGGCGGCAATTTCATGAACCACAATGTTGGGATTAGAAGTGGACATTTTGGCATTTTGGGAACATTATGTTCCCCAATCTAAATATCTAAATATGACCGCGCTCAAATCAATAGCAGGTAGAAGATAACATTTAGGGCATTTAGCAGACGCTTTCATCCAAAGTTACTCAGAATAAGTACGTTTGTCAGAAGTCAGTGAAACAACAATATAACACTGTTGGTTACAGTAAGGATGTTCATGGAGCCAAGTGCCATGCACTAACAATCGCTAGGTTAACCCATTCCCTGTATTAAACAAAGATAGCTAGGATGGAGGTACTGTATGGGAATATTTATTGTACTATAGTATTATAACTAAGTATGACACACAATAAGTGTGTACATTAAGTGCCAGGACGTACAACATACAATAAGTGCGGAGGAGGGAAGGGAGGGGGTTGCTATTCAGAGTCTAGGTGAACTCTGAACAAGTGGTTGGCTATGCTATTTGCGTGGCTATGCTACTACTGCCCCACACTCTGTTGAGTCCAAGTCTAGTCCTGGCCCCCTGTCCATTGGAGGCCCTCAGAGGAACTGAGTCCTGCCTCCCAGTCCACTGGAGGCCCTCAGAGGAACAAAGTCCTGGGCCCCAGTCCACTTGAGGCCCTCTGCATCATTGGCAGATAGTGATCTATATTTACAACCTGACAGTGAGAGAGGTAAGGGGAGTAGTAAAGTCACGTCACGGGGAGATTAGCAAGGTGCTGATGGGGTAGAGTGAGCCGGATCGAGGGTCGCAACATTGCTGGCACTGGGACACATGGTGGAGTTGACACACACACACACAGACACACACACATACACAGATACACACACAGATACACGACACACACATATATAGATACAGACACACACACACACATATAGATACGCACAAAGACACACATGCATAGATACACACAGACACACACAAAGAAAGATACACAAACTCACACACATACACATACAAAGATACACACACAACCACATATATACACACAAACAGACACACACACAAACAGACGCACGCACACAAATATATACACACACAAACACACACAGAGACATACACGCACACACACACACACACACACACTGATACACAAACACACACACACAAACACATACTGATACACACAGACAATAACTCCGCCATACAGAAACACAGATACACACACATGCAAAAAACCTACATACATATGATCCCAATGGCACATGTATTTGAAACATGCAGACAAGTAGAGACACAAATATATATAGAAACACTGATTGTCTTCCTCCCCGCCCTCTGTCAAGATCATGCACAGATTCTCTCCTTCCCCTTCTATTAGTTCTGCTCTCTCCTCTCACCCTCTTCCCTCCATATTTGAATAACCGTACAGTCTAGGATCTGGTGGTGTGTGTGTGTGCGTGCGTGTGTATGTGTGAGTGTGTGTGTGTATATTTCTAGATGGGATTTAGAAAGGTTTTAGTGGTGGAACAGAAGCCTGGCCCTCATTGATATGCATGGAAACACGGTGAAGCTAAAGAGATAGGAGTGTGCTCCATAGTGTCCAACGGAAGGGCTAGTGTGTGTGTTCTCTTGTCCGCACTCTGTATTCCCTTCACATTCACAGATACTGATGAAAATCACACAAACACTCATAAAGACAACTCTAAGGTACAGTATGTCTAAAGGGATCCTGGTAAAACACATCTGCTTCTCATTACATTACTAGAGACGACTGGATATGGTCCTCTAAAGTGCGATAGAATGTCTTTGTAGCAAGGTGCATACTGCACGCCACCGAGGTGCTTCTACTGGTCCAGACAGAAGGACGCAGGCTGGTGGGATTGACGGTGTACTGTTGGGATGAGTCGGTCGCGACCGATTCGTTCACAACGAACAAATCCCGAAGGTGAACGAAAAGAACTGGTTCCCCAAAACAAGAGACTGGTTCTTTGATTCTTTTTTTTTTAACATAAACCAAAATATGGTCACGTAAATAAAATATACAAACGAACAGAGCTTTGTCTCCCCGCGACCTTATATTGATTGAGTCTACAACGTTCTCAAAGATTAAGCCAATGAGTGGTGTTGCCATGGCACTATCATGCAAGCACTTCATACGTTTTCTTTTTATTTTGTTCTAAAACACAATTGCATGCTTTAATAAAGTATTGTTTTACCTACCATTACGAGTCTCGTTTGGTCTAATATTAATAAGCAGTGCTTAGAGCTACTTGGAAGATGTCATTTAATTCGTACTGCACCACTTTATGTATTAAAGATATTTATGAAAAAAAAGGCACGTATGTGCTTTATATATGCTTAATATTTACACTTAATCTGGGTAATTTCGCCAGAAAATTGGAAGTTCAAAGTAGTAGGCTACATGCATGCATGTTGAACATTTATTCCATCATTTCAATGACCAACAATATCCCGTCACACTTGGTATGGGCCGAGTTGTTCGGCGACAAACGTAAAGGAGAAAGAGAGGGGGCGGGGGGGGGGTGTCTTGATTTATATTTTAATGTCAAACTTTTTTTAGAGAACTTGAACACGCAAATAATAACTACAAATTTTTGTTGGCTCAAAATGCAATTGCCATCGTTTGATTACATAGAAATAACTATAAATTGCTGTTAAACACAACCCTCAAACCACCACTCCCCCCCCCCCCTCACACACACCCCCTTGCACTGCAGGTCCTATTGTAGAGTAAATGTGGAGATCAGGCTATTCAAATACGGGATAGTTATTTAGGCCTACAGGATAAATATTTAAACAGGGAATAAGTTAAAATAAGGGAGACATAGTCATCAATTGCGCCGTTTTTTGTTTGGTGCAATTGATGTCTGCGAGCCAGGAGGATGTTTTGGTGGTAGCTATTACAGCACGTGTACCACACGTGAAATGGTCGAACTGCATTGTATAGGCCAATGCTACATAATTTTGCTTTTTTTGTTTTCCGAGCGCACCTTGATTGAAACTTATTTTCGTTTCTGTTTTATCCCCCCTCGTTTCCACCGTGGGGTGCGGTTCCGATTCACTGTGGCTTGGCAGCTCAATTCCAGCTGGCGTTTTGAATTCGAAAATTCTGCCTTCCATGAGTGCCAAAACAAGCAAGCAACCACGTAAATCCTTCCACTATCAAAAGATTTTTGTTTGAATTTGAGCGCTTTCTCTGTCTGACGTATCTTGGGTCATGCCATTCGACGTGGGGCCACTCATTTATCCCCCTACATTTCCAAAAATAGACTTGACCTCCATCTGTTTATTGGATAAACGCATTTCCCAATCCCAGGAGTCTTTGCTCCATTCTACGTCAATTCAAGAACAAACAAAGAAATTATACTGCAGTTCGTACTTTTTATTTATGACCTTCAAAGTTCTGTAATGCCTGAGTAATGAAGAATTAAATGTAAAGTAAAAAAAAATGATAAATATAAAACAATGAATGACACATAGAGAGTAAGCAAGTGGTATAAATATTGGTGGGACGTTTGGTGATAATATATAGTATATCTTGTGGATTTTCACGGAGGGTAGAGCCTAGAAGTCGTTTAATTATGCTCAGGGCCGTCACACGGGGGGGGCAGATACCTGTGAGAGTCCCTGTCAAATGACGTAATCTGACGTAACGAACGAATGAAACGAACAAATTATTATAGTGAACTGAACTGAAAGAACTGATTCCCGGAAAATAATAATTTTGCCCATCCCTAGTGTACTGTAAAGGTTTGGTCTTTCCTTTGTTGCAAACCTTCGGTTGCTATGGCGGCGCGCATAGAAGCGCCCTTGGAGCTCCTCCGGATGGTGCCTTCTCTAGTTTATTTATGTACAGTTTTATTTATGTCTTAGTTTTAGTTTTAGTATCGGTAGACAATTGCTCTGCACATACCTACAGCAGACACGACTTGCTAAGGATCGGTACACACAGCGAAAAGGCCGTCTCAGCTGAGTACCTAGGCGAACACGGAATACCCGAAGACATCGCCCGGACACCGGGTGACAGTTGGTTTATGGTCCCGGATCTGAAGCGCAAGCAACGACGAAGGGATCGTAAGCAACGACGGGGCCGCAGGGGAGGACTGTTTGCGAGGATGAAGAGATGCCCGGACAAACCGGCATTGCCGAGTATTTTCCTCTCCAACGTTAGATCAATCGCTAACAAGATGGACGAACTGAGACTGCGGGTTGCAACTAACAACATCGTGAAGGATAGCTGTGTGCTTAATTTCACGGAAACCTGGCTCCAGGTGTCCATTGCCGACTCTGCGGTAGCACTGGAGGGACGTACAGCTCACCGAGCTGATAGAACTAAGGCTAGTGGGAAACAACGCGTGGCGGCTTACTCATTTTCACTAAAGATGGCTGGAGCTCCAACACTAGAACTGTGAGTAGCCACCGTTCCCCGGAGTTGGAATATATCACAGTTAAATGCCGGCCTACATACCTCCCGAGGGAATTCAATGCCGTGCTGATCACAGCTGTTTACATTCCTCCCGACGCTGATGTAAACATGGCACTAGCTCAACTACATGACGTCATCAGAAAACAACAGAGCATGGACCCTGAGGCAGTACACATCATCGCGGGGGGACTTTAATCACGCCAATCTAAAGGTAGTACCAACATTAAACTAGCCTACATAGCTAGACCGCTAGCTCACCTAGGCCAGTCAGACCATGGGCCCTATCTTGCATCCGGCGCAAGTGACTTAGTCACTGGCGCATGTGTCGTTGCTAGTTTACAACTGGCGCAGAGCGCTCTTTTGCCACCTGCGCCACTCGCCGGTAAATTAGGGAATGATCTTGCGCCCCAAGGGGCGGTTCGGCGGAAGGAGGAGGCGTGTTCTGGCGCAAACGGTATTTTGACGTTTCTGAAAACCATTGCGCTACTGACCAGGAAATACCTGGTTTAAAGTCAGTGGCGCGTTGTTCAGACGCTATTTTAAGGGCGCATGCATACATGCGCATGCGATGCATACGGATTGCTTGTGCACCTCGCGCATACACTTTGCTTCTCTCATCTACCTAGCCGCACATTCTTGGTAAATTATTTGGGAAAGAACAGCTGATGCAGCGGTGATAAGTTGTAGGCTACTCTTAAATCAATGCATCTGCAAACACCGTACAGCAAACACATATTTTCTTGACACAGACATCGTGTAGGCCTACATGCCCATAACTTTTAGGATTGATGAGTAGGCCTATTTGATCGTGAAAAGCATTGTTTTACCGCGAGTGAGTGTTAAAAAGAATGAATGAATGCGGGCGCGCGTGTGTGCTCTGTAAGGCGCCCAGTTTCCAACCTCGAAATTTCACTTCATTTAAATTTAATTTGCATCGTATTTGTTATCCTTACCAGATGCCCGAACCACCTCAGCTGACTCCTTTCTAAGTAAAGGAGCACCGGCTCTAATCCGAGTTCCTCACGGATGGCTGAGCTTCTCACCCTATCCCTAAGGGAGACGCCAGCCACCCTTCTGAGAAAACTCATCTCGGCCGCTTGTACCCGCGATCTCGTCCTATCGGTCATCACCCAACCCTCATGACCATAGGTGAGGATAGGAACGAAGATCGACCGGTAGATCGAGAGCTTTGCCTTGCGGCTCAGCTCTCTTTTCGTAACAACGGTGCCGTAAAGCGAACGCAATACCGCCCCCGCCGCTCCGATTCTCCGGCCAATCTCACGCTCCATAGTTCCCTCACTCGCGAACAAGACCCCGAGGTACTTGAACTCCTTCTCTTGGGCAAACTAAACACGTAACGCATAATACAATCAATGGCAATGTCTATTACCGCGCGGACACATGCATAGGATAGCATACAATACTGATAAGAAACAATGTTTATAATGTATTGCGTATATCATTAAATAGAACCACAGTTACCGCATATCATATGTTATAGCCTATCATACGTTTTCTTTGCCGAAATTTATTTGAGGACTCAGTATATTCCATGTGTGAATTAGGCCATATTATTTGGCAATAAACTAAGCCATTTGCAGTTTGAAATTCTCGGAGACTGCAGACGCGCTGTCAAAATATCAACTCGTCCGATTCAAATGCGCTCATGGCTCTTAAAGGGGATGGGAGCTGGCACTCTCATTGGTTTGTTGCACGTTACGCCCAAACCACACCTACGGGTAATTAGGCTGCTTCAGACCAACCCTTTTGACACTTGCGCCGCGGCGCAAGCGTCATTTATCCGCCTGTAAAATAGCGATAGCGCCGTAGAACCGCCCACAAAGCTACTTGCGCTTTGCGCTTTCCCACTTGCGTTTCAGACCGTTAAAATAGGGCCCCATGTGTCCATCCTTCTGATTCCAGCCTACACCCCCATCAGGAAAAGTGCTCCCATCACCACTAGGACAGTCAAAACCTGGCATGCAGACTCCACGCCACTGCAGATCAGTCTCCATGACACCAGATGGGAGGAATACGAGCATGAGGACCTGGAAAGGTTCACATCAACGGTCCTCCAACACGTCAGGAACTGTGCAGACTCGTTCACCATGGACAAGCGTATCCGGGTTTACCCCAACACAAAGCTATGGATGAACAGAAAGGTGCTTCAGCTGCTCAGGGAGAGAGACTCCGCTTTCAGGTCAAAGGACAAGGCCCTCTATAACATCGCCATGGCCAACCTGGACCGAGGCATCAAAGAGGCCAAGGCGGAGTACAAGGGCAAGATCGAAGACTGCTTCCGGAGCAACGACTCGAGGCGGGTGTGGCAGGGGGTCCAGCACATGACCAACTTCAGAGCCAAAAGGCTCTCCGCCGACGGGAATAACCCACAACTGGCGGAAGAGCTGAACTCCTTCCATGCACGGTTCGAGACGGGGCCGGGGGGGGAAGCGACATTACAACCCCCACACCCACCTGCCCCCAGCAGCCTCACCCTCACAGAACACGAGGTGTGATGCACGCTGAAGGCGGTGAACCCCAGAAAAGCAGCAGGGCCGGGCGGCGTTCCGGGACGGGTGCTGAGGGACTGTGCTGACCAGCTGACCGGGGTCCTCAGGAAGATCTTCAATCGGTCCCTGTCCCAGGCCATCGTCCCACCCTGCCTGGAAACCTCTACAATCATCCCGGTCCCAAATAAGCACTGTGAGCTGCCTCAACGACTACCGCCCGGTGGCACTCACACCCATCACCATGAAGTGCTTTGAGAAGCTAGTCTGCAGTCACATCATCTCATCCATGCCGCCCAGACTAGACCCACACCAGTTTGCCTACTGAGCCAACAGGTCCACAGAAGACGCCATCGCGACGGCTCTCCACTACACCCTGTCCCACCTGGAGGACAGGAGTAGCTACGTAAGAATGCTCTTCATGGATTTCAGCTCGGCGTTCAACACCATACTTCCGGACAGGCTGCTGTTTAAACTGACAAACCTGGAACTACCACAGCTGCACCTGGATTAAGGACTTCCTGTCTGACCCCCCCCAGAGGGTGCGGGTAGGCTCCCACTCCTCCACAGCCCTCAGACTCAGGTCTACTGCTCTACTCCCTCTATACTCACGACTTTATACCCGTTCACCCCAGCAATGACATCATAAGGTATGCGGACGACCCCACCGTGGTGGGCCGCATCTTAGGGGGAGACAAGACTGCATTCCGGGACGAGGTGGAGCAGCTGAGCAAGCAGTGCAAGGCTAATAAAAACTGGAAAAAACAGTTGCAGCACAACTCCAGGATCACCTCATACAACATCACTTGTTTGAAAAATTCCAGTCTGGTTTCCGCTATGGCCACAGTACAGAAACAGCCTTGGTCAGGGTCACAAATGACCTCCTGATGGCAGCAGACACCGGCTCCCCATCTCTCCTCATCCTCCTGGACTTAACAGCTGCTTTTGATACGGTTGACCACAATATTCTCCTTCACCGCCTGCAATACACCATTGGACTATCAGGAAATGTAAAGAACTGGTTCACCTCGTACCTCACTGACAGAACTGAGCACGTTGCCCTGGGCAAAGCAAAATCACACACCAACAACGTCACCTGCGGTGTCCCCCAGGGCTCGGTGTTGGGCCCCACACTGTTCTCACTGTACATGCTCCCCCTGGGTAGTGTCATTAGCAGGCATGGCTTGTCTTACCACTGCTATGCTGATGATACACAGCTCTACATCAGGACAACCCCCACTTCTTCTGCCCCTCTGCCAACATCCACACTGACCACCTGCCTGGAGGAGATAGAGGCGTGGATGAAGCTCAACTTCCTACAACTTAACAGCCATAAAACGGAAGCCATCCTTGTTGGCACGCCACTTCAGCTCCGCTCCCCCACCATCACCAATATCACCTTCTCTGGCAAAAACATCCCCCTTTCCACATCCGTCACCAACCTCGGTGTTAAAATGGACCCACAACTTAATTTTGACACCCACATCAAACGCCTCTGTGAGAGCATCATCACCTACTGTATCTGCTTGTGGTTCTCCAGTTGCACAGCTGCAGAGAGGAAGGCCCTACAGCGGGTTGTTAACTCGGCCCAGAAGATCATCGGCTGCCGTCTGCCCTCTCGCGAGGAACTGTACAACACCCGCTGCCTCAAGAAGGCTACCAAGAGCACCAGGGATCCAACCCACCCGGGTAAGGAACACTTTTTGCTGCTGCGCTCAGGGAAACGGTTCAGGACTATGGCTGCACGGACAAACAGACTTATATCTAGTTTCTACCCCAGGGCCATACAGGCGTTGAACGTTGCCAACACCTGACCTCGTACTATCACGCACACGCACACGCACACGCACATGCACATAACATGTGGCAACAACTGGGGAACGGTGCAATTCCCTACAAACCATCTATTTATTTATCTATTTATTTATATTATTATATTAAATATTTATTTATTTATTTATGGACTTGTGAATTTTTCATGTTTTTTCAAGTCATTCAACTGCAATTTAACTCAGTTTTAGTTAGATTTATATTTGATGCATCAGTTTTAATTAGATTTATATTAGATATTCGATTTATATTAGATGTTTCAGTTTTAGTTAGATATAAATACAGTGTCTTTTTTTTTATCATACTGTATATATTGTTTATGTATGTTCCTTGTCCTCTCTTTTTCTTTAAGCACCAGGAATGAGCTCTCCCAGATTTCTATTTACCTGTACCTGTACCTGTACTTTGACAATAAAGATCATTCATTCGTACCTAACTGTTAGAAGCAGAGAAGAAGCAGTGCATGTGGGCCGGTACAAGTGTGGCCTCATGGGCTGCATACCCCCCCAATAAATCCAACATCCTTTTTTCCTATTGCTTGTTCACTACACCCTTGAGAAGTTGAGCAGTAGGAAAGGAACAATGCATTCCCTAGGAGCCGCGTGTTAGAGTTCCACCTAGCGCCGTGCTAATCACTCAGATATCATCATCAGCCTATCTTGGCCTCGCCCAGAGTTCGGCTTTCAGAAAGCACTCCGATCCCACATGGTGTCTGCAATTTTTTTTTTACAGTTTTTTTATTTTCTCTGGGAGCCCGTTTCTTTTGGCCTAATGCATTATTTGCACTGTTTTGTATAGTATACTTCATCGAATTTCAATATTTTTGAATGTAGAAATAGTGAATGAGTATCGTCCAGATATCCAACCTTATGAATGATGCGTACTTCCCTTTTATGGAGAATAGTTAAAGGTGACATATTATGGTATTTTCCTAACTAGTAAACATAGGATTTGAGTTCCAGATTTTTTTTTTGAAGCTGTTTGCTGGAAATAGCTTTTAGGAAAAAAGATCTTGCCTACCGCTATTCCCCTTCAGAATGCGCTGTTTCTGGTGTCTGTAGCTTTAATGCAAATGATTACTGCTGCCCATTGACCAATGAGCTGTAAGACTGAGCCACAGCATGGAGGAGAAGGGATTCTTGCCGTTTGCAGACTCCTGGAGCTCTTTATCATATAATATAATATAATAACAATATTATACATGGGTATTTATGTAATATTTTATCTAATATCACAGCCAAAAGCTATGTGCACCTCGTCTCTGGTACTTCCACAACAAGTAAAGACTCGTAGTGGGGGATATCTCGGCCATGGTTGAGAAGAATTGGGGAAAGGAACTTTGGCCTTGGCTCTCTGAAGTCCATGAACCGCAACATGGAGGAGAAAGGGATTGTACTCCGGGAGCTAAACTGCTGGACTTGCCGCCGAGCTCCCCGCGCCGGAGCTGCCGACGAGACCTACCCCCGCCGAAGCCCCTTCCAGCGCCGGCGGCAGTTCATCTCCCGGAGTACACTCGCCAGAGCAGCCGGAAAGCTTTGGCGGCAGATCAGCTCCCGGAGTACACCGCCGGAGCTGCCGGCGGCGGCCGGATGGCTTCGATGGCGGCCGGACTGCCGCCGAAGCTTCGCCGGCAATCTGGCGGGGGTGGCTTGGTGGCAGTCCGGCAGCTCAGTTCCGGGAGTACAATCCCTTTCTCCTTCGTGTCTCCGCCGAAGCTTCGGCGGCAGTCCGGCAGAGAAAGGGATTGTATTCCCGGAGCTGAGCTGCAGGGCTACCGCCGAGTTCCCCACCGCCGGAGCTGCTCGTCCGCTGGTCCACAAATTCTTAGCTATGATCTGATTGGAGGGGAGTGGGGAAGTGGGAGGTAATATTCAACTGTGCCCCATTCCTATGTAGCAGGGGGCGCCGAAACTGACCCGCACGAATACAAAGTTTGTATTCGTGTGGGAGCACCAGAGACCAAAAACAACACCCCATATCCCAGGAAAAGTGTTGTTTTCATAATATGTCCCCTTTAAAGAATACCGTGAGCATTTATAAGTGTTGCCCCAGACTTCCACACAGTAATTTAAATATGGTGAAACTAGTGAACAGTAATGAATGTGGAGTGAGTTGTAATCCAGAAACGGTTTTGCTTTATTTATTACTGCAATGCTCCTTGATAACTTAGTTTGTACATGTTTAATATGTGTATGTTGACTTTCACTTCTTCCCTTAAATCTATGTCTTCTTATATGCAGGATGCATATCACTGCAAAACATTCATCGTCACAGAGTTGTTGGCCTCACCCGCAAACTTCGAAGTGTTGTAAAGAAAACACTGTGTCTTCCACTGCGTACTTTGTTTGTCACCTCCAGGGTGTGTGACCACGTCCGGCTCATCTCTGGACCTAATTCTCCTGAGGTCAACCGGAGTTCATGAGTTAAGGCCGACAGTGTTAGTGCTCTTTAAGAGTTCATGAGTTAAGGCCTACAGTAAGACAACCTACATTGTTAGGGCTCTTTAGTAGTGCATGTGTTAAGGCCTATAGTGTTAGGGCTCTTTAGGAGTTCATGAGTTAAGGCCTACAGTAAGACAGCCTACATTGTTAGGGCATTTTAGGAGGTTCATGGGTTAAGGCCTACAGTTTTAGGGCTCTTTAGGAGTTCATGAGTTAAGACCTACAGTAAAACAACTGGCCTACAGTGTTAGGGCTCTTTAGTACTTCATGGGTTAAGGCCTACAGTGTTAGGGCTCTTTAGAAGTTCAAGAGTTAAGGCCTACAGTGTTAGGGCTCTTTAGGAGTTGATGAGTTAAGGCCTACAGTAAGAGAGCCTACATTGTTAGGGCTCTTTAGGAGTCCATGAGTTAAGGCTTACAGCGTTAGGGCTCTTTAGGAGTTAATGAGTTAAGGCCCACAGTTAGACGGCCTACAATGTTAGGGTCTTAAGGAGTTCATGAGTTACGGCCTAAAGTGTTAGGGCTCTTTGGTCTGCACCACACAACATTACACAACAAGCTTTCAACTATTTGAAAGCGAACAAACAAAAACACACACTGATTGATCTATTGCTATTCAGTGAGTAGTGGTGTGTTGTAGTGTTATTGTGTAGTTTTCTTGTTAATACAAAGCAATATATTGTGGTTAGATAAAAGTTTGAAGTAGATGCCTTAAATAAAAATTCCAGTATTTTGAACATTGAGCCCACTTTCTGGCTTGTCTATGATGAAAAGGAGTGGTTGACACCAACATTTTGACTATTAGTCCTTTCTTGGGTATTTGGCTCATTACAAATCGCCCCTGCCTGCTTCACAATGGCTGTCTATGGGCATTCACAAACCTTTCAACCCAATAACCCTAAACGTTCGTTTTCAAAAATGTGCAACTAACCGAGTGGTTAGTGGCATTCGTTGATGTTTTAAAAAAATATATCGGCGCAATATATGGTTTCCATCTGTGTTAGTTGCTATTGTGGAAGTATTTTTTCAGATAGCTCACAACCACATATCCACTTCCGCTCGCTGTTTGAATCGGAGGCAGTGCACAGTACGACCACTTGATGGCGACAATATTCCTTTACTTTGGGTAAATAGCGGGACATAGCCTTACCGAAGAAGAAGAAGGAGAAGAAGAAGGAGAAGAAGAAGAAGAAGAAGAAGAAGAAGAAGAAGAAGAAGAAGAAGAAGAAGAAGAAGAAAAAATATAGCTGCGAGCAGCAATGTGGGGGTCAAGCATAATGGGACTTGATAAACTAATTTTGCTGGACGGACGTAATCGGCTAGGTGGCTACATGACGACCGTCTCGGTAATCGGTAATACCGACAGCCGGTGGGATGAGCATTATGCGAGTACGCGTCAATGTTTTCCAAATGGGAAAATGACCCCAGCTAGAGGTAAGGGCGCAATACAGTCTGCCTGACAGAACAAATGTCACAAATACATAGGGGTATTCGGAACAATATCCCTAAAAGAGACACAATGTAAACAAGCATCCATTCTGGAGGTGGTTCGTGAAGCATCTAATCCAGTGGGAATTGCATTTTATATTGTAAGTGGGCGGAATGGTAAATATAGTCATTGTTGCATTATACATTAAGTACCGCTTGTCGCCACACGAGTGCAGTGTCTACCCATTAATGAGCGCTGTTCAGCGCAACTGACATTGAAATAAATGAAGTAGTGTTCTGATTGTATGCTGTATGTCAGATTTACATGATGATTGAATATGATTGATATGTTATCAGTTTTATATAACACAGTATATGATATGACCATGAAAAAATACACATGATTAGATTTTACTGACAATGAAAGTCATTGGCAAATGGGTATCACATTGAAAATACATTGAAATTGCTTTCTAAGGGCTGGAATAGACTTTCTGCTAACAACGCACCCCTAAAAGTCAAATCACACCAAATTATTTGGGCATCATCAGGATAACACTATGAGCCAAGTTTGGTTTGGATGCATGAAGGCCTTGCAGAGATATGAGCTCACTTCCTGTTTGACCCTGAGGTCAAAGGTCCCCAAATAGTTTGGATTTCCCTAGAATGATGTCATGAGTCTATGTACCAAGTTTGGCTACGATATGTTAAAGTGCTGAGATCAGGCTTACTTCCTGTTTGGCTGCTTTGCCGTCAAGATTGATTGGCTGTCATGGCCAAACGGTTTCATGTAAATTGGACATAATTTGTGGCCTGTGGAAGTGTACAACTGATTTTGACAACTTTCAACATGGCGGCCAAGTTCTGATGTTGCCATGAGAAATAATTTATAAGCTATATGGAGAGGTCTGACAGTATCATCAAACATTGAAAATAAGTTTGAAATGTACTCATGCGAAGAGAGAGGAGTTAAAACACGTCTTCATTAATTCTAGCGCCCCCTAGAGGTCAATGGTCACCAAATTCATTGGGTGTCCCCATGATGATGTCATGGGTCTATGTACCAAAGTTGGTTATGGGTCTATGTATCAAGATGTTTATGATATGTCAAAGGGTTGCTGAGAAATTGGCTTACTTCCTATTTGGCAGCTTCACGTTCGAATATGATTGGCTGTCGCAGATATTTCTGCAAGAAATAATATACTAGCTATATGGGGAGGTCTGATAGTATCACCAGACATTGAAAAAAAGTTTGAAATATACTCATGTGAAGAGAGAGGAGTAAAAAAAACATCTACATTAATTACAGCGCCCCCTAGAGGTCAAATGTCAGCAGATTCATTGGGTGTCCCCATGATGATGTCATGGGTCTATGTACCAAGGTTGGTTATGATATGTCAAAGGGCTGCTGAGATATTGGCATACTTGGCATACTTCCTGTTTGGCGACTTGGCGGTCAAATTTGATTGGCTGTAGCGGGTAAACGGTTTTGAATTTGAAAAATCTATTCAACGCTTTTTATCAAGCATGGCCTGAAGATCATGTGTGCCATGTTTCGAGATGATTGGAGAACATTTGTGATACGACATCCATTTTGAAGGTTTTTGACATAAACCAAGATGGCGGAAAATCCATCATGGCGCAAAATGACGTCATAGGGTGCTTTGAACTCGGCTTGGACCAAGGCTTCCAATGATCCCTTGTTTGTGAATATTGGATGAATGGGTCGAAAGTTAATGTTCATCCTCGTGCGCTCTTGTTGTTGCTGGAGCAGCGGAGGGGGCTGGCCCCGTTGCTATGTTACCTGTACTTTGTTGATGTTTATGGTTTGGGTTTCACGCAGAGTAAACCGTTAATTAATAAACCGAAAAAATGGAGGACAACAGTGCCAAGCGCTGCAAGAACTTTTCGAAACAGGAGTTGGAGGTGTTGGTGGGGGGGGTGGTTTCAAGGCGAAAAATATTAATGGGGAAGTTGGATAACGTAGTCACGGCAGATAATAAGAAGAGGGCATGGGCGAAAGTTGCCCAATCGGTGTCTGCAGTGGGGGAGACGGAGCACGATGCGATTGCAATAAAAAAAAATGGGCAGACGGAAAATCAATCAATTATATATTATTATATAATTGTTTTTCCACCACATTCTGAACCATTAGGTCTTGCAGGCAACACTTCTGAGGGGCTTTGTCCAAATTACAGTCCCAGAGGGCAGGAAGGGGGGGCCTGCCCTGGGGGTCCGACCGGGCCAAGTTTCGGTGCGGGGGTCCCAGTTAGGCCCTAGAATAAGGTATTCAAATTTCAGGGCGGTAGAACCTTCCTATCTCAAAAACTGTTTTCCCCCACATTCTGAACCACTAGGTCTTGAAGGCAACACTTCTGAGGGGCTTTATCCAAATAACAGTCCATTTGGGAAAACTTTTTTTCTCTAAGGGCTAGAACTCCAAATCTAAAAGTTAAAATTTTAGCATCCCTAGCTATCTTGAAAAGGCCAGAAAAGGGGCGTGACCTCCAACAGTAGAATAAATACAGAGGTTAGTTTCTAGCCCCCATTTTTTGTGGGATGGAGGTGTACATTTGTGGCTTAAGGTGTGCAGACACAGCTGACCTAAGGCCACGTTTTTGAACCCTGGGGTCACAAGGAGCCGGCACCACGCCGCTTATGAGAGAACAAAAAGTTAATGTGTATTTCTCTCATAACTTTTTGTCATTATTAAAGAGAGGCCTGATTCTCAGATATGCATGTTGGATGGCTAGGATGTAGGTCGGGGAAGAACTTCAGGCCAAAATCTCAGCGAGCCACTGAGTGAGGTGCAACGAGATGGAGCCCTTGCTGAGTAATTTCCTGTAGGGCTGGAGCCACAGGTTGATGCGTATGCGTCATTTGAGACCCCCTTTGATATATAAGAGACCCTAGTCACCTATTGCATCACATCCTTTAGGGATTCGGCCTCCTAATTGATCATTGTAGTATAATTGAATCCCCTCTTTCATATATATGATAGCACCACCACTGGGACGTGGCAACTATTCTCCAAATCCATATGGGGAGGGGCGGGGGGGGGTGCTTGTGGACAGTAGGGGTGTACACTAGGGATGTGTCGGTCGTGACCGATTCGTTACAACGAACAAATCCCAAACGTGAACGACAAGAACTGGTTCCCCAAAACAAGAAGAACTGGTTCTTTGATTCTTTTTTTTAAACATAAACCAAAAATATGGTCACGTAAATAAAATATACAAACGAACAGAGCTTCGTCTCCCCGCGACTTATATTGATTGAGTCTACAACGTTCTCAAAGATTCAGCCAATGAGAGGTAGCAATGGTGTTGCAGTGGCACCTGGGTAAACCAATGACAAGGCGGTACCGTCGAATATGCACGCTTTCTGTCTGACGTATCTTGGGTCATACCATTCGACGTGGGGCCACTCATATATCCCCCTACATTTTTTCGAAAATAGACTTGACCTCCATCTGTTTATTGGATAAACGCATTTCCCAATCCCAGGAGTCTTTGCTCCATTCTACGTCAATTTAAGAACAAACAAAGAAATTAAACTGCAGTTCGTATTTTTTATTTATGACCATGAAAGTTCTGTAATGCCTGAACAATGAAGAATTAAATGTAAAGTAAAATAAAATTATAAATGTAAAACCATGAATGAAATATAGAGAGTAAGCAAGTGGTATAAATATTGGTGGGACGTTTGTTTATACTATTTAGTGTATCTTCTCGATTTCCACGGGGTTTAAAGCCTAGAAGTGGTTTAAATTATGCTCACGGCCGTCTCGCGGGGGGGGGGGGGGGGGGGGGCGGCGGCAGACACCAAATGACGTAATCTGACGTAACGAACGAATCAAAACGAACGAATCAAATAAACGAATCGTTATAGTGAACTGAACTGACAGAACTAGTTCCCGGAAAAGAATCATTTTGCCCATCCCTAGTGTACACTAGGGCTGTCAAAATTGCTCAAAAATGACATTCGAATGTTCGTTTGGAAAAAAAGCACGAATTCGAACTATTCGAATATCTGGTTGCCTATTTTACGCAGTTGCCGTCAATATGTCAATAATGCGACAAAACCATGGTTCAAATTAGTGGGATATATATATATCCTATAAACAGCCCAGTAACGTGGAGGCCTAATCATGAAAAGCCACAACTTTGTATCGCTTGCATTTCACCACCACACCTGCAAGCGCGCAAACTATAGTAATCTGAAGAAGACGCCCGCTTCTGAATGTTACAAAGTATGCTAGTGGTAAAGTTCCTTGCTTTGCTTACCATTTATCGAGAAGGCCTATTAAAATTGATAAAGAAAAAAATGCATGTCGCCTACGTCTTCCACCATGCCAGCGAAAGGGCCAGCACTACGCACCGTTCGGATTCATGAAAAAAAAGCTGTCTCGGACTTTGCCGAGAACATTGCGTTATAGCAGCTTTCACCAGCCAGACTACTAGCTCCCTGAGCTCTACTTCGGATGCTTATTGAATGGCATAGCCGAGCTGGAATACCTATATCCAAGTACGGAAACCCTGAGGGGATAAAATACATTCGCTCTTCACAATACTAGTCTGTTACACTTGTACCGCGGGAGTGTTTTTTCACATTTGAATATTATGAGGGACATCGCGAACAGACAGAGGCTCATTCACAAAGCAGATAGAGGCGCTTGTACCGCGGGAGTGTTTTTTCACATTTGAATATTAATTTTCACGTTCGAATTCGCGTTTTTGGATACATTTCGAACGAATATTCGAACTTCGAATATTCGTTGACAGCCCTAGTGTACACTAGACATAAATAGGAAGCAAACTCAGAAGGAGGACTGACCTCTCACACATATGTAATTAATTGTTCCAAATAACCCTGCCTCGTTAAATCAATGAGCTTGGTGTTTTGCTTTCAAAAATAGGTGATAGACGAAGTCTAAACTGCAGAAAATAAAAACATCCAAAGTGCCTTTTAAGGATACCGTGAAATATCTGTAACCATCGGACCCTAGTTTACGACAAAAACAACACAATTGACGGCAGCTCCTTTGCCGCGTGGTTTTTAGAGCCATGTAAGGATTAGAGGGGGCGGTCGATAGCACCACCATAGCAACCATAATAATAATAATAATAAATTTTATTTATAATGCACTTTATATTCAAGAATCTCAAAGTGCTTCAGAGAAAAAAATACCAAAAAACTATTAAAAAGGGGGAACCTCAAAGAAAGTTTAGCTAAATGCTCTTTTAAAGAGATGGGTTTTGAGGTTCCGTTTAAAAAGAGCTGTAGTCTGTGGAGCCCTCAGGTGGTCAGGGAGGGCGTTCCATAGTCTAGGGGCAGCAGCAGAAAAGGCCCGATCACCCATGGTGCACAGCTTCGTATGTCGGGTTTGGAGGGTGTGAGTGGATCCTGAACGGAGTGTACGTGAGTTTGTCGGGGGGGTGAGGAGTTCCTGAAGGTAGAGGGGGGCAAGTCCGTGAAGGCACTGGTGGGTGAGGAGGGAGACCTTGTACTCAATTCTGAGTGAGACAGGGAGCCAGTGCAGTGATTTCAGGATGGGGGTGATGTGGTCATGCTTGCGCACCCTCATCAGGACCCTGGCAGCACTGTTTTGAATGTATTGGAGCCTCTGGATGCTCTTGCCAGGGATCCCAATGAGGAGTGCATTGCAGTAGTCCAACCTGGAGGAGACAAAGGCATGGACGAGCTTCTCTGCATCAGCCAGGGTGAGTGATTGGCGGAGTTTGGCGATGTTCCTGAGGTGGTATAAAGCTGTCTTACAGAGGTGTTTGATGTGGGTGTCAAAATTAAGTTGTGGGTCCATTTTAACACCGAGGTTGGTGACGGATGTGGAAAGGGGGATGTTTTTGCCAGAGAAGGTGATATGGTGGGGGAGCGGAGCTGATGTGGCGTGCCAACAAGGATGGCTTCCGTTTTATGGCTGTTAAGTTGTAGGAAGTTGAGCTTCATCCACGCCTCTATCTCCTCCAGGCAGGTGGTCAGTGTGGATGTTGGCAGAGGGGCAGAAGAAGTGGGGGTTGTCCTGATGTAGAGCTGTGTATCATCAGCATAGCAGTGGTAAGACAAGCCATGCCTGCTAATGACACTACCCAGGGGGAGCATGTACAGTGAGAACAGTGTGGGGCCCAACACCGAGCCCTGGGGGACACCGCAGGTGACGTTGTTGGTGTGTGATTTTGCTTTGCCCAGGGCAACGTGCTCAGTTCTGTCAGTGAGGTACGAGGTGAACCAGTTCTTTACATTTCCTGATAGTCCAATGGTGTATTGCAGGCGGTGAAGGAGAATATTGTGGTCAACCGTATCAAAAGCAGCTGTTAAGTCCAGGAGGATGAGGAGAGATGGGGAGCCGGTGTCTGCTGCCATCAGGAGGTCATTTGTGACCCTGACCAAGGCTGTTTCTGTACTGTGGCCATAGCGGAAACCAGACTGGAATTTTTCAAACAAGTGATGTTGTATGAGGTGATCCTGGAGTTGTGCTGCAACTGTTTTTTCCAGAACTTTTGACAGAAATGGGAGATTTGAGATGGGCCTGTAGTTGGAGAGGACTTCTGGATCAAGGGTAGGTTTTTTTAATGTTGGTCTGATGACAGCAGTTTTTAATGCAGATGGGATATGGCCGGCCAGGAGGGAGTGGTTAATGATATTGGTGATGAGTGGAGAGACAGCAGAGATGTTGGCCTTCAGCAGAGCTGTAGGGAAGGGGTCTAGTGCACAGGTGGATGGCTTCATTTTCCTGATGACGTCCTCCACCTCTTCCTTTGTGATGCTGGAGAAGGAGCAGAGGGTCTGGACAGAGTCAATCGGTGGGTCAGCAGTTTGAAGGGGCAGGGCAGTAGTGATGGAGAGGTGTGAGCGGATGTTATTCACTTTTTGTTTAAAAAAGTTGATGTGCATGTTGCACCTCTCCGTGGTGACATCAGATTGGGATGGTAAAGGGGGTTTGAGAAGGTGATGGACAGTTGAAAAGAGCTGTTTGGAGTTACCAGGGCTATTGTTGATTATTGCGGAATAGAACCTGGACCGTGCATTATTCAGGGCTTCAGCATATGCCCTCCTGTGTTCCCTGTATGCCTGTTTGTGAACGGTCAGACCAGAGGCCTTGAGTCGCCGCTCAAGGACACGCCCAGCAGCCTTCATTGTACGTAGTTCACTGGTGTACCAGGGTGCAGAGCGCGAGAAGGAGACTGACCTCGATGTTAAGGGGGCGTGGAGATCCAGGAGACTGCTCAGGGACTGGTTGTATAAGTCCACTGAGTCAGCAACAGAGAGGGAGTCAGTTGAGCCAGAGGAGAGATGTTGAAGGTCCAGGGCCAGGGCATCCATGTTGATATTTTTCACATTCCTGAAGTGGATCGGCCGCTTTGGTTTGGTGTGGGAGGAAGGAAAAGGGAGCTCCATTGACACAACTCTGTGATCCGAGACGCCAAGATCATAGACCTGTAGGTTGCTGATGGGGGCGGAGTTTGAGATGACCAGGTCAATTGTGTGTCCTCTGGAGTGTGTGGGGGCATCAACATGTTGTTGTAGGTTGAGGGAGTCTAGCAGCTGAAGAAAATCAGCAGCGGGCTGGCATGAGGGGGTGTCAACATGAATATTTAAATCACCCAGAATGATGGTATTGGCAGAGGTAGTACAGAGTGTTGTGAGGAGATCAGACATTTCCGGGATGAAAGCAGAGTTGGGTTTAGGGGGCCTGTATATGAGTAGAACAGTCATGGGATGGGGGGGCTTGCATGTGAATGCAAGACATTCAAAGGAGGAAGTTGTAGGCAGCACCATGGGGGACAACTCCAGGTCCTGTTTGTGGATGACAGCTAGGCCACCACCGCGTCCAGTTCTGCGGGCTGCCTCCAAGTAACTGTAGCCTGGGGGACAGGCTTCGTTTAGGGCAGAGTAAACCTCTGGCTGGTGCCAGGTTTCTGTTAGACACATGAAGTCAAGTCCTTTTTCCCTGATATGCTCTTCAATCAAGCTGGATTTATTATTCAAGGATTGAGTGTTGAAAAGTTCAAATTTAACCAGTGACTTTGGAGTTATTCTCTGTACAGGTCGCAGAGCCTTAAAATCCACTCCGCGCAGGTTGGAATCCTCTCCATGAAATCTATCCAGCCGGGAGTGCGGGGATCTCGCGATGTTACGTCTTTTGCCCTCAGCCGTCTCTGCGGACCTAATGGATGTGATGAAGCCGGAAGGCTGACCATAAATAAAGTTTCTCCCTGAGCCTCTGTGGATATATCGAGGTCTACGCAATAGTCCTAGCTGCTTAATGGTGGAAATACAGGGTGGGATGGAGCGATTGTTGTACTTCAGCAGCTGTGGGGCGAAGTACATCAACATCGAACCTGATGTTGAGTGATGTTTGCCTGTTAGCAGCTAGGTACGGACCCGACGCATCTGGGGAAGAGCTGGGAGGCAGTGCAGAAAATCCACGAGACAGTAGAGACAGCTTAGCAGGTTGACCAGGGCATATTCCTCACCAGGATCGCCGAAAAAAAAAAAAGCAGTGACCAGGAAAATGTCACATCGGCTACTTGTTTTAGCCGTTGTTTTCAGCCGTTACTAGGGAAACCAAAATAACAAGTGAGCTACACGGCTCTTCACAATAACACAATAACACTGGAACAACTAAAGACAGTCCATAAGCTTGCTTTTCGTCGCTAATGTAGCTTGCAGGGAACCAAGTAGAGATAATATGTCAACAAAAAATCACTTTTTAAGTAAAATTGGCCAAAATTGGCCCAAAAATTGCTTGGAAAAGCGGCGAACAGACAGCGCCAGCGTCCTCTCCGTTTGTTGCCTCAACCATGACAGTCAAGTGACGTGAACGCAGCCCCATTGGAGCTTTCGAGAACATTTAGAGGGAAAACGTTCACATTTGGCTCTCCCACATTTGTGGTTATGTGTTTCATTACTATTATACACAGGCATAAAGAAAAAAAGTGGTAGCACTCACCAACAAAAAGGAAAATCGGGACCTGCAGGGCTGGATTCCGGCTATCTTCAATCACTTTTGGTTCTCATGCTCATCTTTTGGTGAGAGTGCTGAGGTAATAACCCCTATGTATAAAGAATGTATAAAGAATGCACTGAAATCCAGTCAGAAGATTATCAAATAGTCTTGAAATGTAATATATTCTGTAGGAACTGAAGCAACGGTGGTCCTCAGTCCTCCATCACATCTGTTGGGAGCACCCATGGGATAAAGATGATAGAAAGTGGGCATGCCCTCACCCTGCTGTAAACCCAGATGAGCAAAGGACAAAGCGATGGCTCCACCCAGAGTCTCAAGTGTTCAAGGCTTTACGGACTATTGTTGAAGATAAAAGACTTCTGAAAGACCTTGATCAGATGACTCACTTTAAACATACAGGTATGTAGCTTTATGAAAGATCTATTCAACTCTTCAACCTATGTAGTCACTCTCAATGTCTAATGAAACACTTTAATTTGCAGGTTCTTTGGAGGTGTACCACAAAGTTATGCTAAAGTATCTGCCTAAATGACTGCATTTTGGGTACGACACCATGGTAGCCCCAACACAACTAGCCATCCTGGACAACAATTACAATGTCGGCCGACAGCAGACAGAGACTGCTGAAGGTATTGAGATTTCATAAGTAAGCCCCTAAATGTGTTGTAACAACTTGGCAAAGAAGTAATGTTCTCTGTGTAGGACTTCCAAGATACATTATGGTGTTCCCAAAACAGAGCAAGGAATTGGTAGCCAAGAAGATTTATCAGCCTACAAGTCAATACTTCACGCAACACCTTGTGAAACTTGTGTTGGAGAGAAGGGACGAAAGAACCCCAGACACCCCCAGACATGCAACATCTCCAGCGGCATGCAAACATTGGCACTAAGGAGAGACCCCCAAAGAAGATGTAATCAGGAAACATCAATCCAGATTCCCTCGCCAGACTGATGCTTGAGAAACCAAGGATCCAGATTGTAAATCAGCTTGTATGTTGTAAATGTCTACCTTTACCCATTATATAGGAAAACATGTTTAGGCCTACAGACTAGGGCTGGGCGATATGGCTGAAAACTGTATCACGATATAAGTGTTTCATATCGGTCGATATCGATAATTATCGATAATTTGTATGACCTATTTAAAATAAGGACCAGGAGAAAAAGGATTTTTATTTTTTTATTTTTTTATCTTAACTATTATGCTTTTTCGACTTTTATGACCTATAAACGTTTAATAATTATTGATAGTCATGTTTAACCATACCAAAGTTTCAAATAATGACGTACATGCATTTCGACGTATTCCCTGCTGACAGTCTGGGGTGGCTGTGCAGAGCGCTAAACACTCGGGACAACGTTTGCGATTCACTTGTTCACATTTCCGGGAAATCATCTACGTAGAGGCACTCCTGCCGCGCCCCCATATGCCAAATCTGCCTGCGCGCGCGCTTCAAGGAAGGTAACCAATCACAACGGAGTTGGGTTGGCAGGAGGGGGGCGAGGGGGCGGAGAAGGACGAAACCGAGCGTTGACAGAGAATGCTGAAAGCGCCCAGATGAGAGAAAGAGTTTCCCGAAAATCGACAGTTTTTTGGTTGTAGGCAGACAATGGAAATGAATGTCAACAACACAGCCTTGGAAAACACTCAAATAAATACCATCCCGATGAAAACTTAACAATTATCAATAATAAAGTGCTTAACAAAAATTAAGTGTTACAAAAACATGTGCAAAGTGTAAAATGTAAACATATAGAAACCTGAGACCCGAGAAGAACTATCTACTATATATTTTTTACTGCAAGTTCAGTGCAAAAAAGTTCACCCTCTGGTGAATAACATTTCTTTTTTTAAATATATGCAGTGTTTAGTAAACATAAAAGAAATTCAAGTAAAACTGAGGTAGACTTAACCTTTAAATCTGTAACATCTAAACTATTCATTTTATTGAAAACCAAATCAAAGAGGCATTCGCAAGGACAGCTTCGTGTCTGGTCCCGATTTCCAACAGCTGGCGTAGCCACGACAACATGCGACGCATTCGGCTGGTCACCAGTTAACACGGTAACGAGTTGAACTGAAACACCGGGCTTCTCACCGGTAGAGCGGAAGCATATCGTTATCCATATCTATGTGATATGCCACTGCCTGGGTTATGTCTTTGTAGCGTTAGGATGTTTTGTCATAAGGCACTGATGCCGAGTACCTCTCCATGGTGGTCTGCTGCTGCTTTTGCGGCGTTGCATTTGCAGATGTTGTTGGCCGTTTTTTTGATACGGCTGTGCCCCAAAGGGTGAGAGCGGCTAAGGTGGTAAAATACGTTTGTTGTACTCCCAGTCTTGCCGGCGGGGACTATGGTCTTGCATAATTTACAGTCAACATTAGTCTGACTACGGTCTGACTTGTAAAATCCAAAAGAACTGCCATACTGGCGAGCTGACATTTCCATTTTTATCGACTATTTCCTCGCTCGTTGCGGTACTCATCTTTCACATCCCACAGCACGCTGTTTCTGTGAACACGAGACAATAAGATGGCGAAACCAAACTTGATACTGTTACATGATTGGCTATTAGCATGTCAGATACGTTGCTGGTGCGTTGCGAACCGACTCGGATCTCGGATCTGACGCCATGCCCACACTTCAAGCTTATTATTTCGCTCGGTCGAAGCTGTTGTCGCGGTAGCATTGGCAGAGTACCAGGCGCTCCAAAATAGGTAGGCTATAGGCCATAGGCAGAGATACGGACGCAGTAAGGTATTGCAGTAATACGAGTGATTGAAATTGCCAAATAAACCACCAAAGCAGTCCAAGCACTATGAAAACAGTTCATGCTCAAGTCACACTAGGCGCAGCCATCTTGAATAGTTCAACCAACGTTGCTTCGCAACCTCTGGTTCAAAGTGGAGCTAGAAGTAGACTTTTTGCTCCGGTTTCTTACAACGAGGAATAAAAATAATAAAAAATGATATCTAAACGTTCTATCGAGCACATTTTCTATTGATATTGATTACGTATCTATCGCGATACATATCGTTATCGTTTTATCGCCCAGCCCTACTACAGACACTAGTGTGCGCTTTATAAATGAAACTGCAAAGATTTTTGAACAAAAGCTTTTTATTGAGAAGAAATTATTAACAAAGTAAACGCAATGCAGGTAGGTAGGAACAGAAGGGTAAGAATCATACATTAGAAGGTCAGAATAAGTCCTCTACCTCACTTGTTTAAACCCCGCATACTGTCCAGTGGGGGATGGGAACTCATCCCTAACACCCCATACCACACATCTGGGTGATCCAACGTGATTTCCTCGTCCAGCGGTTGACCTTTGAGGGCCCACTCCAGAATAACTCGATAAGCCACAAGTCGGTATTGCCTGAGGATAACAAAACATGGATAGAGCAAAGACTGCGTCAGTAACTAGTAATGAGACGGTGGGATAGTTTTCAAGAACATTTTAGTCTAGCTACATGCAAATTATACAAATTGGCATCTGAATATGAAATACATCAATGTAGCTTACCTTTCTGACAATTGTTCATTCGGTCCTTCGGGTGTGGGGCGTTTTTTCCAGTTTATTTTAGGGACCCAGAAGAAAGTCTCGAGCACGGGTTTGTTTATGAGCTGGCGCACTTCATTTACGGCGATGCAGACTGGCGACACATCAGTCTCGTCGACCGAGACATTCAGGTTGGCCATACCAGCCGTGACAACAAGGTCCCACTCTCTTCAGCACCTACTTTATACTTACGTTGGCATCTGCCTGCACTTTCTACAGACACACCACCAATTTCTGTCATCCTTGGGACCGCTTCAGCCGGAGCCTCAGGCGCATCCGTAGCCCTAGCCTCCATCTCCATTTCACGTAGCTCCTCTTGGGGAATTCTGGTTCAAAACGGTATGCTCGACCATCAAACACAAAATCTTGTGAGAGTGTCCTCCTCCAGAAGCCACCTTTCATAATCCATTTCCAGCTATGTTTTTCGATGTAATTTTCCCTAATCCAAAGGCACTCTACTGGAGCTGCTCTGCTTACGCTGGTCTGGTCACGGTACTGTAACCAAGACTACAACCAAACGTAAACAGCCCACCTTTCCGTTCCCATTGGTGGAGTAACATAAACGAGCAATGGTCTTCCAACAGAAATCAATTGGATTTGCAAAATGCGATAAATGTGCCATAAAACACAGACGGAAACTGTATTGTGCAGGTATTTTTTTTGCCACTAACCACTCGGTTAGTTGCACATTTTGGAAAACAAACGGGTTGTTGTGTTGACAGGTTTGTGAAGGCCTATAGACAGCCA
Organism: Gadus morhua; assembly: GCF_902167405.1. Lineage (NCBI taxonomy): Eukaryota > Metazoa > Chordata > Actinopteri > Gadiformes > Gadidae > Gadus > Gadus morhua. The sequence goes on from NC_044062.1 coordinate 25,727,656, forward strand.
TTGTGAAGCAGGCAGGGGCGATTTGAAATGAGCCAAATACCAGAGAAAGGACTAATAGTCAAAACCTTGGTGTCAACCACTCTATTTCATCATAGACAAACCAGAAAGTGGGCTCAATGTTCACAATACTGGAATTGTCCTTTAATGGCGGGTTCCTAGGCTTGTGTTTGTTAAGGTTGATACATATAGCACCATGGCAAAATATGTTAGCATACCATTGGCATCATACAGTGAATAGTAAACAAGTAGATGCCTGTTAAAAGTGACCTTTGTGCTGTATGGTGGGATGGCCTAGTCTATAGGAGCACCAATACATCTTGGCTTTGAAATAATAAACAAAAACAATTTATATGAATTGAGTTCATTAAGAGCGGTTTCCACAACCTCTAAGCTATGTGTCTATGTGACCGGGATATGCACTCTCTTTGCTCTCACACACATTCACAGGGAACTCAGTCAAAGAGGTCAGAAGACATGTGACCGATAAAAACAAGATGATATACAGATGGAGACTTGAATGGCACTGTGTGCATGCCTGTGTAGATATTCAGTGAAAGAACAAGCTTTGAATAACAAAACCCTATGCAAACACATGCAAACAAAAGTATGCACAAAAAATATGCGCAGGTACATTTTACACACACACACACACACACACACACACACACACACACACACACACACACACACACACACACACACACACACACACACACACACACACACATGCATCCCATTTTGTAACAAAATGGGAAGAAAGCAACCATTAAGTATTCTATTTGTGGTTCTGCTAGCAGGCTGTCTATAAACATTATCTCAATGTGAGACAATGCAGATTTGCTGGAGAAAATGAGGCACTGAAGGTACACGAAAAGATGGGAGGGGCAGATAAGAAAAAATAATATGAGGGATTGCATTTGATCATGAGATAGAGGGGAGAAAGATGAAGACCATGAAAGAGTAAGAGAAAGAAAAAGTGGTGAGACATTGTGTAGAATTAGATCAGGTTAAGATTGGGATGGATATCAGTGTAAAGTGTGTCTGCAGTTAACGGAAACATCAACCAAACCAGGAGTTAAATGACGAATAAGGGTTTTGGCAACTACAAATGTCATGCACAGAGCAGGCGGTATTAGCCATCCATGGCTGGTATGCTTGTTTACTGAAGCAGATTAGATGGATACTAATATTGTACCAATATGCTTTCCACAGCCTGGCAGACAGTGGCATGTTTGTACATGAAAGATGATTTAAAAGTGATTAATTACAGACTCAGAGTGGGGGTTTACATGCCATTGGTAGATTGGGGTATTTAAACCATAGCCTGCAGATTTTGCGACTTATTGCTTAGTGGCTTATCTATTGATGATATGACAACTGGAGTTATTTTCTGTGAATCTGTGCTTGAATGGATATTAAGTCAAGCATCAGGCTGTGTGTCAGATATGAAATTTATGGCTTGTGAAAAATGATTGCCCTTACTTATCAACCAAAAAAACGATGTTTGCTGCAACAAGGAAGGGCTTCAATTGATAATTTCCTTTTGTTTCTTTTGTATTTCCCATGATACATATACGTCTTATATAGTCAAATAAACACCAGGTGATTTGGAAGCATTGTATCCATTTACTAAGTAAAGGGAAACTGATGATAGTAATCTTAACTCTGATGTAGTTAAACAAAAAGTATCAAATTGTTCCAGGTCTTTTACTGCTAGAAAAACTTAAACAATTCTTAAGAGGTCGAGATAACAAACTGAGGTACAAGTTAAAAAATAGCACTCATGGGAAGTAGATTGCAGTAACCAGATAATGAATTAACAAATAACTGTTTCCTATGTTGAGCTGAACTCGTTCGTAAAAGTTCAGCTCAGTCAAGGCATACAGTACTTCCAGCGAATTTCATGAAGCTCACATCCAAATGATGTTAAGCAGTTAGCTGGCTGTAGGTCAGAAAAACAAGCACGGTATAATTTTGAAACAGTGGGCTATTTGAGCTTGAGGCAGTTGCGCATATAATTGGATTTCTCTGCTGGATTCCAATGGTCACATGGAGAATGAAACTTTCAAATGTTTATTTAGTACCCAAGTAAAAATAATACTTTGATCTTCAAACCATGTGTATAACTGAGCTGTATTCTGACTTTTTAATACTCAGTTAGCTCACTTAGCAATTCGGGGGCAGGGTCATACTGAAACTCAGGGTTTCTCCTTAACGGAGGTTATTGTTGGCTGCCACTGTTAGAGTATATGTGTGTGTGTGTGTGTGTGTGTGTGTGTGTGTGTGTGTGTGTGTGTGTGTGTGTGTGTGTGTGTGTGTGTGTGTGAGAGCTGGTGCGTGTGTGTGTGTGTTTGCTTGTATGTGTGTGTCTGTGTGTGCGTGTGTGTGTGTGTGTGTGTGTGTATGTATGTATGTATGTATGTATGTATGTTGTGGCATCCCGCCCCTTAAACCTCGGCCCGGGCGGGGCCGAGGTACAGTGGTAGACGGCGTGTACCGCCGTCACCCACCAGACGGCGACTGAGAGCAGCCCTTTCGCCTCCCCAATCAGTGTGATTGGGGGACACCTGGCCGGTGGCAGGGGAGCCATGTTAAAAGGAGGTCGAGGACAGACCGGAGAACAGCACGGCAGCGACGAGGAGATAGAGGCTCACGGAGACCCTATAGAACTTGAACGATTGTACTCCATTTTGAACATTGTCTGTCTGGAGCAATAAACGCCGTGAACGGCTTAAAACCCTAACCCAGGTTGATTCTTACCTGGAACCCGACCCTCCAAGGACCGGGTTACCACATATGGTGGAGAATGCAGGCAGTTGAAGGCCCCACTACAAAACCCCTGTAAAGAACCTCCCCAGTCCGACATGCAGAACCCGGAGGGGAGCGCAGCCGCCGCCCAGCGACAGCAGCAGGCGCAAGCCGCCGAACAGCAGCGGGAGACGGCGGAGAGCCTAGCCCTGCTTCGCGAAGCAGTGCTCCGACCAGAGGTGTCAAAAGTATTCACATTCATTACTCAAGTAGAAGTATAGATACTAGCGTTTAAAGATACTTCTGTAGAAGTTGAAGTATCAACTCAAGCTTTTTACTTAAGTAAAAGTATAAAAGTACTGGTTTCAAAACTACTTAAAGTATTAAAGTAAAAGTAATGCAAGAGGGAAAAAATGCCATTAAGGACAAAAGCTTAGGCCGTGCCACAGGGGCCTATAGAATTACAATCAGCTTTTTTGCCAAGTATGCTCACATCCGTGAATTAGTGACATACACACAGCACACCTCTGTAGCACACTGCCCCACTTCCTCCAAAAAAACATTTTTCTAAAGGCCATCTAATGACTATAATGTTAATCTTGAAAAAATTGGGATGCACCTGTTTCAGACACATTTATGCCCATTGAAAATGAATGCATATTAGTACAATGCAAAAACATTAAAGAACCATATATGTTTACTACTGAGCATTAACATGTGTTTCATGGAGCGGAAGATATGATGACTAGTTCCCTGTAAGTATTGGAATGGTGCAAAAAGTCAAACTTCAGAGGCATGTTATCAATAGCCTTTATTGGTAATGTAAATGTATGTATCCAAGCTTAGCTGCAGGAATTTAAGATGTAAAGAGTAAGAACTGAGTTGTTTTTGCATCCAACCATTTCCAAAAATTCTTCCAGGTACGGCCAGGGATGTAGAAGGGTTGACTGGTGCTTGGTTGGGACATTTCGCTCATCTAACTGTACGTCCACACCAGAAGCGAATTGAGTGACCAAATCGCCGGAAGTCAATCACTTTCTATGGGCAAGAGCGACCAAAGCGACCAACGCTACCAGCGGCCAAAGTTGAGCGACCAGAGCGTCAAAAGAAAGTTGAAAACTTTTTAACTTTATGCAAATGATTATGACGCGCTTCAGCGGCCAAACACTGACAGCTAATCGGAATGTAGACGCTCTTCGCTTTCGTGGACACCAGGGAACACCGGCAGGAACTTTGGTTCCTACCTACCTTTATTCACTCACTGAACAAAATGTCGGCTGAAGTATTAATCGCGGCTGTAACTGGGCACCCGGTGTTGTACGACCCAACCCTTTTTCAGTTCAGAGATTGAAACGCCATAGTGGTTTGGATACCAAGTGATGATAAGCGGGAGTAGGCTATTTATACATCTAGAACGTTCGTATTTAAGCGGGAATCATTTTCATTTGTTCTCCATGCCACCAATCTAACCAACCAATCGCGTGTAGCATGCTTTAAACAAAACCAAAAAAGTTTTTGAAATCGTCACATAAACAAACAAATCGACAAGACGAGGGATAAATGACAAGGGATATATCCCTTGTCTTTTATCCCTCTATTCCCCACTATTCACGGAGCCTGAGGTGAATAATTGTTAATTAAATAGTCTAGATAGATATATAGCCTAGTCAAGTCTTTATTAATACCAAACGACACAAATCGTCGGGAATCCGTTCGGCCCTCACAGGACAGTAGCCTACAAAACCACACAGGACAAGTCTGACTGGACATACACACAATACATTACATTAAAACTAGACACGAGTTGATAGATTGATAGACAGATAGGCCTAGATAGGTAGATATGTTCCATTATTTGCCTTGCGGAGCACACCAGTCCTGTGCACGTATGCAAATTAGCCATGTGCGCCAATGTCTTTGTTTTGAGTGCGACGAATGAGTGCAGATCATTTAACTAGCCTACTACAGCACGCAGGGTTTTTTGTTCTCGGTTGTAATTAGCCTACATTTTAGGAGTTTTTTTATATTGGGGGGAATCACTGTCCTACTTGTTGTCGAAGCACTTTATCCAACAAGCAAAACCGTCTCGGCAATATGGCCAAAGTGTATGGGAGAGTTAACTCTTTGATATGGCTGTCTGTACTAAAAGCATACGGCTCCTTTAAATGCGTCTGCATAATTGAATTGTACGTCATGAGCGACTTGAGCGACCAAAGCGAACAGAAATATTCGCAGCGAAACTTTGTGAGCGACAAAAGCGTCTTTGACGCTTTGGTCGCTCCTGGTGTGGACGTACGGTTGGCTGCTATTTTGTAGCTCGAATGTGGCGCGATTCATGTCATGTCAGAGAATGTAGACGGGCTCTGGTCATGCGCAGGTGCCATGGATCGCGTATAAACCAATAGGGTGTCAGAATGGTATATGTTTCTATTCTCCTCCAATCAAATTCACTGTATCCAATGGCGCAAATTGTCTGGATAGGTTTTTTTGTTTGTATTTTTTTGAACGCCGGCGGAATAAAAACAAGCCGAAATTAAATCGGAGTAACAAAGCCATTTTTAAAAAGTAAGGAGTAGAAAGTACGTGTGTGAAAATGTAAAAAGTAGGCTGAAAAATAATTACTCCAGTAAAGTAAATTAACAATTATTCACCTCAGGCTCCGTGAATAGTGGGGAATAGAGGGATAAAAGACAAGGGATATATCCCTTGTCATTTATCCCTCGTCTTGTCGATTTGTTTGTTTATGTGACGATTTCAAAAACTTTTTTGGTTTTGTTTAAAGCATGCTACACGCGATTGGTTGGTTAGATTGGTGGCATGGAGAACAAATGAAAATGATTCCCGCTTAAATACGAACGTTCTAGATGTATAAATAGTCTGGATAGGTTTTTTTGTTTGTATTTTTTTGAACGCCGGCGGAATAAAAACAAGCCGAAATTAAATCGGAGTAACAAAGCCATTTTTAAAAAGTAAGGAGTAGAAAGTACGTGTGTGAAAATGTAAAAAGTAGGCTGAAAAATAATTACTCCAGTAAAGTAAAGATACCCAAAATTTCTACTTAAGTAAGGTAACGAAGTATTTGTACTTTGTTACTTGACGCCTCTGGCTCCGACTCACGCAGCATGCCGTCCGCGACGCCCCGATCACCGCCCCGACCAGCCCAGGTCTTCGAGCGGACCGCCCAGAGGGAGAGCTGGCCAGAGGAGCAGTGGGCCCATATCGTGTTGCCGTTCCTCACCGGACCAGCCCATCAGGCGAGCCAAGACCTGCCGGCGGAGACCGCCCGGTAGTACCCAGCCCTGAAGCAGGTGATATTGGCCTATTACGGGCACAACCTCGCGGCCCCCGCTCAACGCTTCCATGACTGGCGATTCGACGTCTGGGGCCCGGTAAGGACCAGATTGCCCAGCACAGCCGCCTAGTAAAGCGGTGGCTGTCGACCGGAGAGGGTCCCAGCCCTAGGGACCGGGTCCTGATAGACAATACGATCCGACAGCTCCCGCCGGGTGCCCGAAGGGTACTGGCCCACCACCATCCCGACACGGTGGGCGACCTCGTCAGACAGCTCGAGAACTGGCAGGTGGCCCAGCGGCTGAGCGACGGCACCGGATACACCCCACGACCCGCCGAGACCGACGGGAAACCCCGGCCGATGTCCCGGCCTCTCCGCCCGACCCACCGATCGTGTCCCAGGAGAGTCGCGAGCAGCGGCGGTGCTACGGGTGCGGTCAGCCCGGCCACCTCGCCCGCTACTGCCCTGGAGACCGGAATGTGCCGATGCCGTCGACAGAGGGAGGGGCTCGCCCTGTATGCTGGCGACCTGTTGGGCGCAAGGTCCGTCCGGGAGCCCGACCATCCCGGCGCGGGTCATGAGCCGGGACACGCAGGTCGTACTGGACACCGGCAGCGTGGTCACCCTCCTCCGCCCCGACCTGGCGGGAGGACGGGAGGGGAGACCAATGGAGATGGCCTGCGTGCACGGGGACACACAGACTTACGAGACCTGCCATGTGGTCATCCGGACACCACGCGGGGTGTTCAAGGCTCGGGTAGGGGTTGTACCCCACCTCCCGGTGCCGCTCCTAATCGGGACGGACTGCCCGATATTTCACCGGCTCTGGGACCCGGCCCGAGAATCCCGAGGCAGGAGAGAAACTCCCCGCTGAGGGGCGAGGGGAGCACGGCCGGCCTGTGGAGTTACACGAGTCCCGACGTCCCACGGTGAGTCGACGGTAGAGGACCAGGGGTCCGAGGGGAACGGTCCGTCCCCACCGGGTTCCCCAATCCGCACGGCAGGAGGAGGGGCTGTCCGATCCAGGTCGCCGGGCCCCCACGCCGACACCCCGGACACCCTCACGGCATCTGAGCAACCCGAACCCCGGAGGAGCCGGAGAGTTCCCCCCTGTTCCTCCCCTACCGGGGAGGGCGGAAGGTTCGGCCCGACCAGGCCAGTTTGGCAGCGCCCAGCCACAAGACGAGGCCCTGAAGCATGCCTGGAGCCACGTGGTGTCCCACGACGGACAGCCCCAAGACTCGGTGAGTCACCTGCCATACCCACACTTCACCACTAGGGGGGGACTGTTGTACCGGGAAGTGAAAGGAGAGGGGGGAGTGAGGGAACAGTTGGTAGTGCTTGTGCGTATGTAAGCAAGGTGCTTTATATGGCCCACACCCACCTCCTGGGAGCCCACCAGGGGATGGACAAAACCTGGGAACGGGTCTTGGCAAGGTTCTACTGGCCGGGAGTCAAACGGGACGTAGAGCGTCACTGTCAGGGGTGCCCCGAGTGCCAGAGGGTCGTGCCTAGGGCCACAATCAGGAACCCCCTCGTCCCCATGCCGATTATCGAGACCCCCTTTGACCGTATAGCCCTAGACATTGTGGGGCCCCTGCCCAAGACCAGCCGGGGTCACCGGTACATCCTGGTACTAGTGGACTACGCCACCCGGTACCCCGAGGCTCTACCCCTGCGTGCAGCCACCGCGAAGGCGGTCGCCCGGGAACTCATGCTATTGTTTAGTCGGGTGGGGATAGCCAAGGAAGTTCTACGGGTCAGGGTTCATGCTTCATGTCACGCGTAATGAAGGAATTACTCAGGCTCCTGCAGGTGAAGCAGCTCCGGACTTCAGTTTACCACCCCCAGACGGATGGCTTGGTGGAACGGTTTAACAAAACCCTGAAGCAGATGCTAAAGTTATATATATATATATACGGTATATACCATAAAAAACACACATGGACGGCTAACTAAGGGGAAGCCATCCTCCACTTTATTTTACCGTAAGTCGTTTTCGATGTAATGTAATATAGTGTAAATTATCATTTACTGCTTATATATAACTGATAAGCATGGTTGCAAAAGTTAAGGGCAATATTGTCTCTTATATTGATGCTACATGAAAATAATTTCTAAATGAATGTAAATGAAAGACTTCCATTTAAAGTTGTACAGTTTGCCCTGATGTTAGTTTTTCTCAATCGTTTAAACTCGTTTTCTGAAACTATATCTGCATTTCTCAAAACACAAACCTGAGAAGAGTTAATCATTTTGTCAAACTACACAAATTCTTATCAAAACAGATTTTTTTCACCAAACAGTAAACACAGCTATCAAATGAATATCGCTTAGAGAGCATCAATTAAACACTGGTGTGATCTATTCAAAACACTTCCATCAAAATACTATATGTTTTGGCTTCATGAGGCCATGTTACATATTCCAATGTATAAAATTGTTTAGAAATAGCTTTCTTTTTCAAAGTTGCAATTAGGTGGTACATATAGTATAAAGACTGTTGCCATATTGTAGCACAATACTGTGAGTATATCATATACATATTGCATTGACACAATCGTATCAGAATAGAATACAATGCATATTTGCCTATCCAATGAGCTCCAATGGGCTAAACTCACAATCCCAGCTTCCCAGAGTCATATTGTACACCTATAGTTGATAATGCAACATTGTTCTGAGAATACACAAATATTACCTACTTTGGCAAAACTCACAGTACAGTAATTGCACTGATAAGTAAAATGAAAAATGGTACAGTAAGAAAATGTTTAGACTGTCTTTCGGGTGATGTAAAGATGTGCACAAAAAGGTAACAAAGCAAATATTTATTTGTTACTGTAATACAGTAAAATCTTCTGCTGAACTGACTGCATAAAAAGTTTTTCGTAGGCCAAAAGAATATAAATGAGGTGAAACAGATCTACATGTAAATCAGTCTGTATCCCACTTCCGATCCTGATCGGCCAGAGGACCATATCTACAACACAGCAGAGCTCACCTGAGGCCTCTTTTATACTCTGACACATGATTGAAATATTTTGCCAGTTGAGTTTGAACAGGTGAGAAGTGAATTAAACTTATTGGTAATTAGTTGTTGCGTTTTGAAGGCCAGTGTTTCCAGGTGGACCAGGTGTGCTAAATGGTGAGAGTTGGGCTTAGAGTCTTGCAAAAATGTGATTTAGAATTTCTATATGCGTGAAAACAGTGTAATTGTGCTTAGAGTTCAGATAGTAGTAGAGTATTGTAGTTAATTCATGAGCTTCAAGTTTTCTGAATTATGAGCATAGTTCCATTTTTAGAGTTTATAAAATCGAGAAAAACTAATTGTAAGCAATGCTTTACATATAAGCCACTCAGAGCCACACTCAGCAAGAGACAAATCCCATTGAAATGCACAGTAAAGCATATTGTATCTGCTGATGTGTTACTGTGACAACACCATCAGTAGATGTGGTTCTTCACCCAGTGTGAAATGCACAGTTACTGGAGTGCTTGTGAAGGCGGACAAGGCTAGCCGAGCTTGACAGGGAGACAAAGGGGATTCATTCAATGGCTTCCTGTCCTGGGAGATGCTCTTATTTTGCCATGGCTGCCGTTGCCTCTGTTGCTGTGGCTGAAATCTGCTGAAACATAAAATGATGAAATTTGAAGGGAATAATGAAATGTGCTGAGCTAGCCGTGCAACATTTCTTTCCTTCTCGAGCGGAGCCATCGCATTACATCAACAGCACACCCCTAGATTGAACAGCTTTCGCCCCGTTCCAAGGCCAGTGCCCACACCTTCTTTATCGTCCATTTCAATTGAGTCAACAGAGAATGGATTGAGTTTTGTTACAAAAAATTAATTTTCTATGTCTGATTTTATGATTGCAAATGCCTCATTAGCTTTTAATGAAGCTGGATAGAAAGTCTTCCAAAACGATGGATGGAGGGTTGCATGGAAGGATGGAAATAATAGTGAAGGGAAACAGGCAATGAATAGAATGCCTCCAATCCAATAGCTGAAACCCAGTATAATAAACAAACCATGGTTAGCAGTCCATGTTACACGCGTGGACGCTGAGGACATTTGCTAATTGAATGAAAGACAATGAATGAAAGACAAGATAGTGATAACACACAAAATAACTTTGTAGGTCAGTCTAATTGAAATACTACCATGTATACATTGGCCCTGGATGTCTCCTGTGCCAGTAGTTATCAGGATGCAGAATCAATACATCTATGGAAAAAATAGGAAGTCCAAAAACGACATTGGCTACCATCAACTGCTCTTTTTGATTAACCCATAATCCAAAAGACTGTGATGGAGGGCAATGATTAGTACAGTTGAGTCATTAAAAAATGTGTGGCTTGAGCGGAGATTGCGCTTTTCTGCAGGGTTGCTGAACAACTAGGAAGGCAACATATTTGGCCAAGACTGCACGCCACACACTAACCTATTCCATTCCCGAGCAACCCAGTTGGGTGGGGATTTTTTTTGAGGAAGCCAAATGAGACAAAACCTTTAATCTACATGATTTTTTGAAGGTGGGGGACAGAAAAGAGTATGTTGCAGCTTGTATGCATCAAATTTAATGGCGCGTTATTTGAAGAAAGTAGTCCAATCCGGGTCGCTTTCAACTCACTTTATTGGTTAAAGTATTTCTGCATGGTAACTATGAAGCAAAAGGGAGGGAATTGTATCTAACACGCGTGGAGAGAAATACTGAAGAGCTACTTCGAGACCCGGGGTTTATGCCCGAGGCTCTCTGCGGGTCCGCCTATGATTCTCTGGCCTCCAATCTCACTCCCGCGCTGCTTAGTATCAAGTGGGCATGGCCTACGTGAAGTAGGCGTGGCCTGTTTGAAGTATTGGCTTCGCCCTCCTCACCTGTCTAAAGGTGCTGCCATCTGTGGCTGTAGTAGTTATTGCAGCTTATGTGTGGATAATGCAGCTGGTGTGTTCGTCCTGCTTCCTAGTGGCTATGTGGGGGCAGTTTATGTGCTTAAAATACGTAACAGTAACTACAAGAGCTATTTGAGCGCCTGGTAATTTTACCAGGATTTACACACGCCTGTAATCTGACTGACACGACACACGCACTGGCTCTCTCTCTCTCTCTCTCTCTCTCTCTCTCTCTCTCTCTCTCTCTCTCTCTCTCTCTCTCTCTCTCTCTCTCTCTCTCACATACACGCACACACACACAGTCCTCCTAAAACACTGTTCCTTAACAACACTACTTAAAAGACAACACAAGACAACCCAGAACAAGCAGCTATAAACCACCACAGCCGCATCTGTTCAGGTGAGCCCTGCGGTCCCTGGTGCTGATTCTCAGCGTTAACAACCGCGATAAAACCTAAACTTCATTTGATTGACCATTGCTAATTATTCCAGGCAATCACGGAACAATTAGAAATATCATAACACAAAAAATAATAATTGGCCAGCTCAGGGAACAGTAAGGGGGTGTTCACACAGGCAGTTTTTTTATCTTAAAAAACACCTGACCCGGGCGGTTTTTTACCAACTAAAAAACTGACAGGGTGGTTTTGTCAAGTTCATTCTAGAGCAGAATGTTCTAGAGCCAACGTTGCAAATCGGTTACCGTATCAAAGTGGTTTGACTACGCTACAGTGTCAGTTACAATGTCGAGGATGAGAAAATTAGCCCTTGTTTTGGCGTTAGATGACAACGACGAGGATAACGATGAACCTTCCCGTTTGTGGGTGCATGACATAAACCGGGGACGGCAGCAGTACGGGGCGTTTCATAGTTTGATTCAGGAGCTACGGTTTGATAATGCACGGTTCAGTGCGTATTTCAGACTCGACAAGAGTCAATTTGTGGGTGCATGACATAAACCGGGGACGGCAGCAGTACGGGGCGTTTCATAGTTTGATTCAGGAGCTACGGTTTGATAATGCACGGTTCAGTGCGTATTTCAGACTCGACAAGAGTCAATTTGAAACCTTGTTGCGCATCGGTGCGCCTTCAATAATAAGGCAAGACACCCACATGAGGCAAGCCATCAGTCCAGAGGAACGACTCAGCATTTGTTTAAGGTAAATCCGCAAATATATTTATAAAAAGGACTATGAAATCAGACGCATGTCTCGTAGCTTATTTTACTACTACTAAATAAAGCGCTTTGAGTGTGTGAAAGTGCTATATAAATTGAATCTATTATAATTATTACTATTAACAAGCAGGTAGTAGGTTACCTAGCAACAGGTCTGATGTAAGCTATGTTATTTTGCCTCCCATACTCTTTGGTGTTGAGAGCTTGTTCTCACTTTTTCAGCATACGTAGGCAAGGCAAGGCAACTTTATTTATATAGCACTTTTCATACACAAGGCAGACTCAAGTGCTTCACATATAAACATTGTCATACAATAAAATAAAATAATAGATAAAACATATGGAAAGAAATGGGTAAAATAGAAAGTTAAAAAGGTTTTTTTGTATTAAAATAGAATATAAAGACAAATTTAAAAAAGCTTTTTAGAAAGTGCAATGTATTTAAGATTTAGCAGAAAGCTAAAGCATACATAAAAGTCTTCAGTCTTGTTTTAAAGGTGCTCAGAGTAGGCCTATTTTATATGCATAGCGCCCCTCGCCTATTTTATATGTATAGCGTCCCTCGCTGGACAGGATGTAGACTGCTAGCATTACCTACCTGACTGTCAGGCCTGCAAATGAAATAGAAACTGCTATCTAACTGCTAACGGCTACAATCAAGATCAACAGGTGTATGCGTGCTTGCTCAATTTTTTCAGACTAAACTAAATATCACTCTTTGGGCAGGTATCTGGCAACTGGCGATTCATTCCGGTCCATCGCTTTCGCCTTCAGGATGGGTGCCAGCACTGTGGCAGGCATAGTTCATCAGGTCTGCACAGCTATTTGGGATTGCCTCCTGCCAGATTACATGCCTATTCCAGACAAAGCAGCGTGGAGAAAGATAGCCACTGGATTCCAACAGCTGGATTTCCCTAACTGCCTAGGGGCAATGGATGGGAAACACGTAGTCATTGAGGCTCCTCCCTCCAGTGGCACTCTTTATTACAATTACAAAGGCACTTTTTCCATCGCCTTCTGGCTGTAGTCGACGCCAGGTACTTTTTCAGGCTTGTTGACATCGAGGCCTATGGAAGAAACAGTGATGGGGGAACCCTCTCCTCCTCCGCTTTTGGTACTGCCCTACGGCAGAACACATTGGGTATCCCGGATGACTCCATCCTCCCAGGGGCAGAACATCTTGGCCCGATGCCTCATGTGTTTCTGGCAGACGAAGCCTTCCCCTTGCGCCGTAACATCATGCGCCCATACCCTGGCTACAACACTGGAAAAAAAAAAAGTGTTTAACACCCGTCTCTCTCACGTGCGCAGAATGGTCGAGTGTGCGTTTGGCATACTGGCATCCCAATGGAGAGTGTACCGTCGGGTGCTGTGTCTCTCCAGAAGTGGCAGAGAACGTGGTAAAGGCCACCTGCATGCTGCATAACTTTCTGAGGTGGGATGCCAGCACTACAATACCTGCTAGGTCATCTACTGGAACATCCACAGCTGAGCCATCACAAGGTCTCCAGAACGCACCTCGCCTTGGCACCAACATTTATGGCAGAGATGTTGTGGCAGTGAGGGAGAAGTTTGCTCAGTACTTCATGTCTGAAGCTGGACGAGTTCCCTGGCAGGATAACATCTAGGCTGTAGCAGCCCTTGACATCGAAATAACCGGAGTCTCTGACGGGTGCAACCTTTTATTGTAGAATCCTTTTGTTGCTATAGCACTGTGAAACTAGAAAAAGTAACACAAAATGGTTGCACTTTTACACAAATATATTAACATCAGTGCAGTACAATTTCCATGTTCTTATTTCCATGTTCACAAATAAAAGTGACAGAAAACATATTTCAGCACAACAAAGAAAACTTAAACGTTTGCATTATTTGCTTCACTTACATAAAGACACCAGAATTAAACATAATCACACTAAAGGCGTACAATAAACCAACAAACCTCGCTCCGCTTGCCAAGGGTGCAAGACGAGGGTAAATTGAGAGGGAATAGTTGCATTCACCGGACATTCATGGGTCAGCCGTTAGCTTGCTTCATACGCTATTCACAGACATAAAACGGCATAGAAATGCGACCGGTGTAAGACAAATTAACTATAAAACTTACACACAAAATGTTTCAATATGAACCCAACATTTATATAACCAAAATACAGGCTTAAAGACATATTAACTTACGTCTTCGACGCGACTACGCGCAAAACATGCATCGCCGTGAATGCTGCTGTGCGCCTCTAAAAGGGTACCGGGTGAAACGTAAACAAAAGGTTCCGGGGCGCAATACAGGTGGATACACAATAGGTCCGTTACATAGGCCTTAAAAGAACCAACCAAACCAACAGCTCTTTTAAGAGCTACCCAAAGCTTCTGCTTAAAAGCTATTCCATTTCATCACCAGCAAACACCAGATGATGTGGTGAAGTTGAAGTTTGCTCTGAATCTTGGAAGCAGTACTACACCCATGAACGATAAAGCTGACATAAGTTTAAATAAATGTTTTATACCTAATAGAAATTGTGTGGCTACTATGTATATCAAAGTGGGTATTGTAGTGATAAAACAAGATAAAATGTTAAATCTCCTTCGGAATATCTAATGTAAAGAAAGAGGTACAAAGCAGATGTCGGTGTTTAAATGTAATAATTTAATTTAATAATTTCATTCATTCTCCAAATTCGATATCATAAAACAGTGACTGCATTCTACACTTTAGCAATGCCTATTTGCGAGGCTCCAACCTTGCCAGTGTGGGTGCAAAGCTCAGAAGGAAATGCTCATGCTCATTTTCCTCTTTAGCAATGGCACTGAGGACCTGTTGCTGGTAGGGGGTTATGGTTGCAGTGGCCTGCCTCTTCCTCCCTCTTTGAACTCTCATGGGCCCGAATTCCTGCTGCTGTTGTTGTTGAGGTGGTTGTGGGGGTGGAGATGGAGAGGGTGGGGGCCTAGATGAATGAGGTGGGGGGCCTAGATTAACTGCCATTTGAAGAACCAGGCCCAGGTTGACTACTCATTGTGTCATCCAATGTAGTCTGTCAGGTAAAGGAAACACGGGACAAAACACAACAATACACAAAGCATACTTTTTTTTTTCCTTCGCAATCCACATGATTAAACACAGGACATAGTCATACAGCTGATAAGCTTCACTCGTTTGATTTAGCCTACAATTATGAATTGGCCTTTTCATCATGGCACATTAGCTCAATCTCATCTAGTCTTACCTCATTGTTTTCACACATTGCATTCAAAATGCTCTCTGCTGTCAGGCTTGGCTGGTCGAAGTTACTAATTGTGAGCCTTTCCTGTACATAAGGCTCCAGAAAAGATTGACATATTTCCAACTGTGCTTATGGCCTCCCTCCGATCCACTCCTTCTCTCCTTCATTTCCTTTCTTTCTTTGCCGCACTTGCCTCTAAGGTATTTCCATTTGTCACGGCAATCCTCCCCTACAGTGAATAAAAGTAAACAATAGGCTAGGATTAAGCCCTACCAAGACTTTCGCTAGCAGCTACTAACGCTTGCGTTGTCCGTAACAACAGCCCTCAGCTGTGCCCTCAGCTGTGTGAAAGCAGCGTCCCTAGCAACCGGACATCTTTGACATCGAGCCGATAAAATCTTCCAAATAACATAAAACTAAAGATCAGACACAATCACTGACTAAAGATTATGCAAGTAAAAAGTATATTTCTCGCTTGAAATGTTATTAGAAACACGTTTAACGGTGATAACTGGATAGTTTGTTCGGTGAGCAGATAAACATTAAAATGAATACTTACACTTATGTCCCAAAATCCCACCGATCGTCCTCCAGATACTCTCCTTGTGATATATGTTATGGTATAACTTGTTGGTCATGTCGTATAACTCAACATGTTCACTAACAAGGACAACAAGTTGCTCCGTCGGGAAAGACATCTTGGTTTGGGTCGCCATTCTTGAATTTCCAACGTTTTTCCTAGTGACGTAGGTTCTCGTTCATTGGTCAGCTGTCAAAAAACTGCCTGACGTCGGGTGCTTTTTCTTGGCGAGTTGAATTTATCCCAACTTGAAAACCACCCAGAGCAGTGAAAAAAACCCGCTGGCATATTCCTATGTATCATAGGATGTATCATAGGAATATAATGTAAAACATCCAGCCGCACCTGAAAAAAAAACTGCCTGTGTGAACACCCCCTAATGCTGCACCGGGGAAGTGTGTGTTTTACTCACCCTATTTGTAGAGAAAGGCCATTCTCCTGTCTTTCATGGTGGCGAAGAGGTAAATAAGAGACCCAGGGATTGTTCAGGGAGCATGAATCCAGCAAAATAGTAGCTGAAGTTTAGTGAGGGTCATCCCTATGTTCCCCGCTCGGGGAACATAGGACCCTTTTCTTATAAAAGCGTCCTATGTCCCCCGCCCAGGTCCGCCCCACCAGACAACAGAGTCCAGGATGTTATCGTCTGCTTCTGGGGGTGGGTCGAGCCCCGCCCCCCCCCCCCGGCTGCGATGATGGGCTCTGTCACGTTAAAATTGTACCGGGGGCGAAAATTGTACCGTGTACGTAATCAGTTGTCCGTTGCCAGGCAACGGACAACAGATTATGTAAGGGGTTGTCCATTGCCAGGCAGGTTTCAATCGCGCTCATGTTGCCGAAGACGAAATAATATAATACAGATAACAGATCGCTAGATAACACTTGTTTTTACTTTATATTTGTATTGCATTTAATTGTTTAATCAAATTTAGCTAGTTAACACACACACAGTGAGTGTTTGTTTAATGTGTATCATAGTCTAGCTAGCTTGTGTTAATTGAATTTCCTTAATTTAATTTAGAGAATAGATTATAGGTTAGCTATTACTGTGTAGTGAAATAGATAAATACAATGCAATACAATACAAATATAAAGTTAGGAACGCTAATAAATGTAATTAGTAAAATAAGGGTTATCTGTCTTGTCGCGCTCAATGAACGAGTTTGCGAATGTTCAAGAACCTTCCCACGTCATTCGACGCGATCGCCCATTGCCAGGCAGGTTTGGAATGGATTACTATGGATGACGTAGGCGGTACAATTTTCGCCCCCGGTACAATTGTAATGTGACAGCTCCTCCAGACGACGATGGCGGGGGTAAGGGGGCAGGGCCTCGTGTCTCCCCAATTACGCGGACCCTGACCCGTTTCCCTGGGCTCTCACAGTTTTAGGGCACCCTCTGACAGCAGACCCTCTGCTCTCGACGAGACGGGGAGCGGCGGTCCGCCTGCATAGAGACAGCGCGGACGAGTTCAGTGAGCTCGTCCACCCAGGCTGGCTTCTGTGAGTCCTCACTCCTATCCCTTGCCGATTTCACCATCGGCTGAGGAGCAGGATGAGTGTCGATTGCTCCAGGCCACACCAGCTCCCTCTCTATGGCCATCTCCAAGGCCTCTTGCAAAGTCTGTGGGTGGGCTAGCTGGGTCTGCATGCGTAGTTCTGTAGGGGAAAGGGCCTGGAGAAACTGATCCCGAGCGAGTTCGCTCTGCACTGCTGGCGGCATGTGGGCGTATGCTCGCCGAGACAGGCTCTCGATATCGTTGCCCGGGCCCGCAGCGTCTCCCCCGGCTTCCTGCGCCTATTACAGAGTTCTGAGCGCATTAGCCCCGGCTTAACAAACAGTCCAAAACGCCTCCTTAGTGCCCCCACTAGGGCAACATAGTCCCCCCTGTCCTCTGGGCTAAGCAGCAACAAACAAGACAATGCGTCATCCGCCAGACACATCGCAAGCTGCAGCGCTTTGACCTTCACTGACCATCCGGCAGCATCGGCCAAAAGTTCAAATTGCGTGTGGAAAGCTTCCCAGTCAGCCTTACCGGTGTATCTAGGCGTCTTGATGGACACCGGGCTCGATGTGAGAAAGGTGCCGCCATGTCTGTCGCCGTTTTGTGGCGGCCACGGGCAGTCGGTGTTGCGAACTATGCGGGAAAAATCTTCTTTTTCAACGGCGGCCGGTTCCCGTTGGGTTCTACCCCTCACCAGAAACTCCGAAGCTACTCCACACACCCCCTCGCCGTAGTCGTCCATCTCTATCTTCACCCGACAGTCCGCAGGGAGCATTATTGTTGTAGAGAAAAAGCGACAACAAAAACAGAGCTAACGGCGATAGAAACTTCAGCCGACCCGCCGAGCAGGGGGGTATACCACGAAGCTCGCTGAACATACCCAGGCTTTCTTGGGAAAACCTGGCTCGACAGAGCCGCAACTCGCAATCGGAGTTAAATGGTACCACGAAGCTCACTTTAGATTCAATTAGTTGAACCAGGTTTTCCGCTTTAGGTTCAGTGCGCGTTCACGTGAGAGGGACGTTTTTTGCGTCATTTTTCTCACCTTAACGATAGATCAAGCAGTCTATATGCGTATAAGTGAAAAGATTCTGCATATTGTCTGTAAAATAACTGCCAAATGCAGAATTGTTCGCCATTAATCCAAATAGAATGATGATGATTTAAAAATGCATAAGCAACGTCCATCCTGCCTTATTCTATCATTTAGGGAATTCACTTTAAATACACCCTATTTAAGAAATGTATCGCATGTTTTCGACCGCTGAGAGGTAGCGGCTGTAGCGTAGTGGATTAGCATAAGACCCGAACGCCAGTGACCGTGGTTAAAATTCGCCGGTCATGCATTTTACCCCCATAGATGTGGTGCCAGCACGGCCTTGAAAATATGGGTTCAAGTTCGAAATAATCACAAAAATATAATTCCATAAGCTTTAGTGAATAAGTATTCCATATGCATGACAATTAGGACTTTATAGGCTTCACATAAATTCGCGTCACTTGGGAGTCGAACCCCCCGCGCAGAAATTCAAGACTGACGCGCTACCTCCACTCTAGCACTCTGTCGCTGAGACACAATGCGCAACAGTAATCATTGTCTACATAAGGTCCAAAAGGACAATCAAATAACGAACACCCTCTGATGAGAATCTGTATCTCTCATGAAGAACCCCAATTTCGTTGTTTGCACAATGACATAAAGTCTGAAATCTGAATGTCGTCAGACAATGCCAAGGGATCGGTTCTGTCCCGTAAAACCCTCTGTCTCCGGAAAGACGCCTGTACGAGAAGTGCGCCGGGGTCCACGGGTACACCCACAAATGGTGACCCCATTGTCAGAGGAGGGGCTAGGAAGCTGCGCATGCCGATTTAAGTAGCCGATCTCCGGCTAGACTAAGCCGAAAAACTGCTCCCGACCAGGTTTGGTTGCGAGCATAAGTCACCATGGTGATACAGCGACGCTAAAAGAGATCGACTTTCGTGGTACAACTAACCCAGGCTTGGAGCTCAACATACCTCGCTAACCCTCTAAGCGAGCTTCGTGGTACAGGGCCCAGGACAGAGAAAAAAAAATATCAAAGAAAACATTCACTTCTGACATCAATATAATGACCTCGCCGGTGACATAACGATGTCCAGTCGTAGGTATTTGAAGGAACCTTTCAATGTAACAAAACTAGGTCACTGAAACGCACAACAGCGAAAATCCTGCACAAAACAAACACCGGTTAGTTACCCCGGCAACCCCCAACACGGTCTCTCTCACGTGCAAGCCCCCACCCTCCTGTTCTTCCAAGGCCCTCCCCCAGCTGACCTAATGATTCGCCCCCACACTTATTGACAAGAAGAACATTACAATACATGCACACAGAACAAATGGCATAACGGACAACGAAATACAATGCAACACATAACACACAAACTATTTAAATGTCCCAGGGTCGCTACAATTCATTCACCTCTAATAATGTTTCATTTAATTTGTTTAATTAGATCTGTTTCAGATATGACTGCTGCACAAATATAAATATATGTAATAGGCTACATCAAGGCAGAACAAGAACCCAACTACCTTCATTAGAAAGAAACAACCAACAACCATGTATATAGGCTAAAGAACGGAAACTATTGAGTCGCTGATCTATTGAATAATCACTGGCACTCTTTATTTACAAAACATATATTTAATTGTCAGCTTAGTCTTGCATTGGACTTCAGAAGGGGAACACAGGAACAACACAACATATGTAGGCCTATCTCAAGAAGGCAGATGGGGCTCCTACTCCATAGTGCCAAGAAACCCAGCCAGAGAAAGGTCTGAACATGTACTACACCTTGCAAGATAACAAAAATAAAATAAAGAAAATGCTAATAATATTAATTAAAGTAATAACATCAACAACAAAAATAATAAATATATCTGAATCCGTCAGTGACGAATAAAAGAGTAACAGGTCCAAAACGGAAAACTTCTAGCTTTTTTCTCTAAAAAAAGAGGGGCTAAGACCTTTCCCTTAGTGATGAAGAGAAAGTTCTCTCACGGACACGTCGGACAGCGAAATATTTGATTTAATCTTAAGGCATGATCATGGGAAAAGTACTGGCTCCAAAGGTTACCAAGAACACATTCGAAGAGACAATAGGTGAATAAGATTCTTATAGGCAAACCTCTTTATTGTGGGTAGGGAGTGGGAGTGACCTTAGGCCAAGTAAATTTGTAATACAATAGGTGGATATTGGACATGTCTGCAGGTCTGTAAGACATGGCTGTAAGCAGTTTACACAACAAAGAAGTCAGTAGATTGGCCTGATCTCAATACCAGACTGGCTGGCTCCAGTGGAGGAAGGGATGTGTTTTAAGATACAGGGAGAATGAATACAGTTCCTTCTAATGTAATAATTATATAAACAAGGTTAATATAATTTGTATGTGATTGTATATTTATAGTTATGATCAGGGCCGGTTTTTGCTATGGGCAATGAGGGCGACCGCCCAGGGCGCAATCTATGTGAGGGCGCACGAGCGAGCGCCCTCTAAAAAATAAAAAAAATAAAAAAAATAAAAATAAAAAAACTGTCGCCATATCTCTATACTACCGCCGCTCATTTCCATGTCAAAGTTGGTGGAGTGGGCGCTTGGG
The DNA here is from genome assembly GCF_902167405.1 of Gadus morhua. Taxonomy (NCBI): domain Eukaryota; kingdom Metazoa; phylum Chordata; class Actinopteri; order Gadiformes; family Gadidae; genus Gadus; species Gadus morhua. The sequence goes on from NC_044062.1 coordinate 25,748,707, forward strand.
CGCCCTCACGTCAACTTGCTGCTGAGAGTCAGAGTCATACAGGTTATGTCTGTGTGTCAGAAGAGGCAAGAGGGAGGGGGTCGGCAAGAGGGAGGGGGGCGGGGGATAGACTGATCCTAGGCCACCACACAACACAAACTGCTGCCAAATAAATAGTATTTCATTCCTAAAATTAACATAGACCCATATACCTACATGTAATTAATTGGGTTAGGTGAAAAATGTAAAAAAAAAAAAAAAATCGGTGTCAATCTCCGTGAATTTATTTACGTGATTTCACGTGACTCCGGTTGATTGACGGGCGAACGGACGGTGTTGGCAAAAGGTCATGCAAAAGTTAATGATGTCGAGTCTTCATCTTCATCATGGATAAAGGTAAAAGACCAAAGAAGCCATCAGGTGCCCAGTTCAGAAAAAGAAGAAGAGGAGAAACGGGCAAAAGATAAAGGTATGCAGATTTCTAGTGTGACGTGAGGGACAGGCTATAGGCTATTTATTAGCCTCTTGCTAATATGTTGCTATTAGCCACAGAAGACAACTGTGTCGCTGAATTTGGTTTTTAGTTTTGCTAACTATTAGAATTGAGGCATCATGTCATGCAACTTATTTTACCCAAAGGCAACCTAGTCTAGTTTGTGTTTGCAACACAAAGAAACTTAAGTGAGAGCCGGGTTCCTACCATGCTCCTCAAAGTTGCTTAGTGCCAGAGAAAGAGATACAGACCCCCTCAGACCACGACAGAGGTGTCATTCAACTTGTTGCAAGTCGATGTATCATCACAGACAAGTATTAGATTGCACTTCACACCTGTTGGTAATGTTAATGCCAGTTGTAAACAGGGTGAAAAACCCAGGGTGAAAAATTTGCTACAGTCTGAGCACTGAATTCAGATTATGTTAATTATCTGCTGTTTCTCTATGAACAAAACTGGTGTGTTATCATAACTGGAACTATTCAGAGATGGTATTAGGATGATGCAAAACAAAACTCGTATGTAAAATACAATATAGTTTACTGCACAAATCTTTTTTTAATGCTCCACAGAGTAGTTTTATTTGTTGTTGTTTTTTTTAGCTTTCTTCAGGGATTTTTCAAGCATGGTTATTAGATCCTGTGGAATCCTTGTGCAATTTACATTGGTGTTTATATACTGTATTTATTTATCTTGTTTTTTCTCTGTTCTTGTTACCTTTTTGTATTTAAGATGATATATATTGAAATAATACAAATAATATAATATATTGTTGTGTTGGTGTCAGGGTTTGGGGGTAATTTTATTTATTTTTTTGGCGACGAGGTGGGGGGGCGGGGGGGGGGGGCGTTGCAAGGGATGGTTTGCCCAGGGCGTAAATCCAGCCAGGACCGCCTCTGGTTATGATTGATATTTCCACGACACTTAGCCTACAGGAAAACATTGCGGCTGACAGCCTTCCAGAAAGATGCCAGATCTCTGCGACCTGCAATGTAATGCTCCCTTAGCCTCTGGAGACGGGCCTCCAACTCCCTCCACTTGCGTCTCCTTATTGGGGGAGGATCAGCCCGGTCTGCCCTCTCCAGCTTCTGCTCAGCAAGCTGATGCTGGTCTTTCGAGTAGGGTCCAGCTGCAGCCCCGGAGAACAACACCCTTACTGCACTTCGTTCATGAAAGTAAGTGAGAGTTAACCTGTTCATAATAATTATTAACATATTGAGTAAAATTCATGTTAAAGCCGTGCTGTGGTTTATTTAGTGTCATCCGTAATCACCAATGTGATACTACAGCAACACGATTTAGCAAAACTGTCATGCCTTTTTTATTGTCTAACTTTTAAGGAATAAATCGTTTTTAGATGTGTTTCTAATATTATGTTCTACCTTCATGGTTCAGGGACTTCCACCACAGGCATATGGGAACGACTGTGGGATCTTCATGATTATGGTATACTCTGTCTTTCATGGTGGTACTAATGGTCGCAGACTTAAAATGTACTTAACAGATATAACAACGCGTGTGAATGTTGTCACCGATTACATTTTTCCATCACAGTATGCTTGGTACCTTGCCATGGAGGCCCTGTTTAACTTCACTGTTGTAAGTAGGCATTAAATTAAATGAAAAAAGTGCTGACGATTGAAAAGATACGTTTAAAATAAGAATTTGATTTTTGAGATATGTAAGGTTACAACATCGAAAAATTAATAAAATTCGTCCTCAGAAAATGGTGGTGCACAGTACTGCCTGAGAACTTCCACCTGGATGGGTATGTTTTTGTTTATTTCAAATATGAATATATACCTCAAACCCAATATTAACAAAATATGTATAATTCCCACAATAATTTCTCTTTATTTATACAGGCACGGCAGAAGGTTCCCACACTTCATGGAGGAGGCCAAACAAATGGCGGCTGAACTACTTCCACCAGTCTTCAGACTGAAGCGAAAAAGAGAAGTGTATGACGTTTCCAGTGACAGAATACAAATAATATATTGTATAGGCTTAATGTTGATTTGACTGTTTGATTATTTTGACAGTGAGTTGGAGCTGATGGCAGTCAGCATGAAGAAGCTATATCTTTAAGCTTCTGTAGATTATTTGTTCAATATATTGTGCGGAAACTTTGGTGTGGTTATTCTTCAATGTATATTTATATCAAATGATGATGATATATTTAGCAAAAAATTAAATTTGATTCTATTAGACATATTAAAACAATTACTTAATTCCAATTACTTAAAGGAGCATTTCACCGGTGGAGGCATGAATATGTATTGCAATTGGGTCCTATATGTAGTCGAATAATAAAATAAAATTCTACTTTGGTGCAGTCTTGACCGAGAAAAGGCAGAAAGTGACTTTTTGGCGCTTGTGGATTGAAGACAACAACTCCCACCATGCACAGCTTCGCTGGCGGCCACTCCCGCTGATCATCTCCGCCTATCGGACACCTCCTTGTTCCATCTACTAATGGAACAAATCAGCGTGGAGCTTGAACCGACGTCACTAGAGTAGTGACGCTTGCACAGAAGCATACGGCCGACATCTTCCTTTATTCTGGGTGGAAATAGTAACATAGTTACGCAATTAAATGCGTTTATGTAAACATTTTTAGCGAGAAATGTGCATTTTAATTTCATAATGTTCGCTCGTTGAATGTGAAGGATGTTTGGTTTGATAGTTATGACGAAGAGGGAACGCTCCATTCACTTGCATGGACAGCGTCTCTGGTTGCTAAGCAACCTCAACGTCTTGGCGGACTATCTGCTGATCAACACTACGAATGCTGGAAACACACCAGACACACCATGTGAAGTTATTTAACCCGATTATTGTTATTTATATCCGACATTATTTAATCTAACCCGATCTAAACTCTATCATGCACCCAAACACGGCGGCATTTGGGTTTCCTACCTCGGACTCCTAAATCCAGCGCAGCCGCAGGCGCGTTGGCGCGTTGAACCATTTTTGTGACACACAATGATCAAGCTTCAAGTTAAGCACGTTACACGCGTTTGGTGTGGCCGTAGCCCGTGTCCACCAAAAGCGTCTTTTTATGCGGTTTCACCCAAAAAATCGGCTTCGTGTGGACGGGGCCAAGAAGGCGAACACACGTCACCAAGACGGGGAGACAGCGCCAGGCGACTTACGCCACTATCTGCCAATGGATCGTGGATGCCTGGGCTGATATAACAGTCTCAACTGTGGTCTAAGCTTTCACGAAGGCAGGAATAATCACTGAACTGCCAGGCAACAGCAGCGACACTGACTCGGATAATGACGAGAGGGATCCGGGCATGTTGGATGCCGTACTCGCCCAACTGTTTAATTCGGACACACAAGAATTCGAGGGATTCGTAGACGGGGAATGAACTGAAAAAGTGAGCTTATTGTTGAGAGATATTGATATTGATGAGATATTGTTAATATGCACATTAACGTTTGAACATCGTTACCATGGGAGTGACCGGAGTTGTCAGAACGCTTAATAAAGTTTGACTTTATCTGACTGTTTTGTTGACATTCCCTTTAGCACAGCTCGGTCTGGTCGATGCATAACGCAACCCCAGTCAAACGTTTGACTGCAGTATCTTCTATTCTATGCGCCTTATAATCCGGTGCGCCCTATACATGAAAACAGTTCTAAAATAGGCCATTCATTGAAGGTGCGCTTGATAATCCGGTGTGCCGTATAGTGCGGAAAATACGGCAGCCCTCGTCTATTTCTTTCGAAATGGTGAACTTTTGCATGGAGCCATCTTCTATGTCAGATCGAGTACCCTCCGCCAATGTAGGCCTACTTCAGTTTTATCAACAGCCTCTGTTATCTTAGCTTCAGACGCTGTGGATGTTAGTTTCTGCTGGTGAAGTCCCACCCACTGGCACTGCTCTAATAGGTCTATAGCGTCAGTGGGTCCCACCCCCTAGAGGGGGGTGGGACTAGTGGTTGTAGTCGTACGAGAATCATCCCCTCTTACACTTCCTATTTTCTTGTACGCAAAAATCGTCATATTGCGTCATAAAAAACAGGAAGTGTTGGAGATCGATACGGATCTCTCCAGTCTCTCCAGAAAATAAGGAAATGATGCTAGACCATTCAAAAATATGCGGGGGGTTCTAAAAATACAAAGCTTATGTGAAATGGGTGAAGTTGCCCTTTAATTCTAATGGTCAATTACTTAATGAGTAAAGTGTATAATACACTCTATTCCATTAAATAATTGTCAACACACTAAATTTGTTTATTTGTCCAAAAAACACTAAAAAAAATTTAGCTCTAAAAATGCTTACTGACGTGTCATAATATTGTTTGATTATTTTACATTTTTTGTTCTAATAAGTTTAATAACGCAACGAAAAAATCCTGAGGTATTGGTCTAAATAACGTTAAAAAACTTTTTTAAGCTCTAAAAATGGTTACTAACATGTATAAATATTTATTTATTAATTTGCTATGTTAATTCAAGCGATAAATACGTTTATTTGTCTATAAAAAAATTATCTGAGGTAACTTCCGTCCAGCCACAGTACTTCCGTCCCGCCTGGGTGTTCTGTCACGCCAGGGTGTTGCTGTCCGGGGCTGCAGCTGGATACTATCAGAGTAAGGCTCGATCCCAATGGTTTGCTGGTTTCAAAATCTCAGCCCTACCCCTTGCTGTTGCGCGTTCACGCACCGTGGAGCCATGTCCCAAAACCAGTTTAAAGGTAGCATAAGGGGTAAGGGGGAGGGCTAACATCCCCTCCAAATCGAGATTTTCAATGGGCGCACTCAAAGCGCTCAAAAAAATATCCTAGACGAGATGGAGGGCGAAAAGATGCGACAGGATTGGAAAAATACAGATGTATTTGTTTTCTCTGTAATTAAATATTCATTATTTTATTAATTATACTTTGCAGCCCGGCCGCGGACTCTCGGAAGAACTGGATTAGACACGACATGAGCCCGGCAGCTCCCCACGGCCCACGGGCTGTGTGGAGCCCGTGATCGGGCTCTGCAGCCCAGCCGTGGACCGCGGTCGTGGAGCTGCCGGGCTCCCCGACCGCGGGGTTCAGTGTTTCTTATTTAAATAAAGTGATTCTTCTAAAGTGTTCTTGTTCTTAACCGATTATTATCTAATACCACCTTTAAAATGTAGCTAAGTGACATTCAAAATAAAGGTATATTACGAGGCACAAATAGTATTAAAAAAATCCTTTATTTAAACATGCCAAATACAAAATATAAATACTATTTCAGGTTAAACATCTTTACAATGGGTCTTGCTCGTTGCCCGAGACAATGGCAGCCAGTCTGTCTCTTGTAACATTACCAGGGGTCTGGTTATCTGTTAGGGGGCCACGGGGAGGTTTGGGGTTAAGCATTTCTAGTTCAGCATTCGCATCTGGCTCTAGCATGTCGCCATTTTCAAGGCACACATTGTGGAGAAAGGCACAGGACGCAATAACAAGTGGGGCAAAAGACGGCCGAACCTCCAGGGCACGGAAAAGGGTCGACCTCCATCGGGTCTTAATCATTCTCGTCGCGTCTGTATATACATGCCGTCGACGACTAAAGGCCGATTTAGGGTCGTTTTAGACGCAGAGACGTAAGCACGTAATTTACGCAAGGGACTTGTTTTAGACAAGTTTTGATTTACGGTTCCTTTAAGGTTCCTTGAGGATTGCGCGTGTTGCAAGGGGATTCTCCGCCAGAACAGTAGGGGGAGCAACGAACGAATCTGTGGGCGTGGAAGTGGAAATCGCTGGCTTGTTTATATTTATAATGATCATAATTCGTTCTTAAGTTTTCTTCTTCTCCTTCTTCAAAATTCTTCATTCGCTTCTGTCACGGCCTTTTAAAAATGGCGCTATTATGCTGTAAAACCGGAAATGTGAGACTCCTGAAAGGATGTGGTTAGCTGGCCAATCACAGTCTTTGCGAGCTGCGTAGGGCCGTAGTGTTTTGGTCACATAGTCAGGAATTCTGGGCGACGCACTTAAGCACGTAAGGGGGGATATTTTACCGCGCAAGGGGGGGTTATGTATCTTACGTGCTTACGCGTTACGTCTAAAACAGAGCATATATCGGCCTTTATGATGACGTCACAGGGTAGGGTTGTCCCATTTGGTAGAGAAGAAGGGTAGATGTAGGGGATCGGTTAGGGGTAGCAATGATCAATGTGATGTAGGGTTGAGACAATGAGAAAAGAAACAGGATTGGGCCTAAGTCTAATATGAGGAGAATGGGCACTCGCTGGTTAGTTCCGGTTTTCTGGACTGGTTGCAGTAATAATCTCTGTCCGCGCGGGGTGCTCCCAGGCGAGTCCAGAATGAATGGGAGCCTATGGGATTTTAACCTCAGAATACACTTTTCTCACGATTACTTTGTCAAGTAATTTGAAAGTTGCGTTCAAAAGAAGGGCCTAAGATAATAAACTCAGCTGAATATTGCATTTTCTAAGGTCACGTATCTGTTCTAAAAAGGCGTTAAAAACATGCGATGACGTCACACATTGTTCTGTCAGAGGTACTGCTTTACGGCAGTTTCTGAAGCACTTTCTGAAGTTGCTTTGCGGCACTTCCGCAATTCCCTTTTCCCGCAACGATAACACCAGCTGTTGGAGGTGAGTTTTTTTTTTGCCTAATACACTAGTTACAGAGTTTTAGTGAGCTAATGTAAAAAAAAGAAATGCGCGAATGTTTTACATATGTATGTCACTTACAGAGAGTGTTTTTTTTAATCCTCACTAGTGCCGATGATGAAGCTTTTTTTTTAAGTAACGATTATGAGCCATTTCCTTCTCCTGAAATAGAAACCTGGATTAGAATGATCATTTTAAGACTGCATCAACTTAGTTTACATCAGTAAACAATCTCCTAGAGAGCAGTGTTCTGTTGTTCTCCTCATGCCTCTTCCTTTCTTGATCTCTACAGTTGGACCTTGATGCTGTGACAACGGACAAGTCTTCTTCCTCTGTCCTTTTTCCCTGCCTCTGTTCAGTATGTTCAGTGTTGTTAAATCATTTCTCTCTTTTTTTTTATTATTATTTACTATTAGTTACTGTTCTCATTGTGTTCTTGTTAGTGTGATGGTTGAATAAACTTGCCTGTTGCAATGTTGGTATAATGTTACTGTTTCAATGTGACCCAGACCATATTCCTCATTTAACAAACATGTGTAGCTTATAATGTGTTGCAGGGCAGAGCAATTATATTCAATGGCTTAAAACAAACCCATCTGTAAAGATCAGTGAATGCATAGAAATCAATGACAAGTGCTGTAGATGGTTTTCCCTCTGTGCAAGGTCATTAGCCCAAGTCCTACAAAAAAATAACGACTGTAATAGCAGATGTTGAAGTTGTTAAATCGTTAACTAACAATTTGTATGGAACAATCGGTTACGGTAAGTTAAGTGCTTGAGTCTCGACACTTTAGAGAATGTCTAACACGCAACTTGAATAAGCCATGTGCGATTTTACCCGGGCTCCAGCCCAACTTTCCTTATCAGGTGCAGCCTCAGGTAGCCTAGGACCATTAATTCAGGAGCAAGCAAGTACGTTACCTTTTTCTATCCTTGGGAAACGAAAAGACGGACAATCCGTTTCCACTGTTAGTGCAGTTTTCATTGCACATTTACGAGGCATTTCTTTTTTAAACTATCTTTATTTTCGAAAAATAGACAATGACAGATGAAATGATATTGAGCGGGACATTGACTGTATTATTTAAGGTGGTCATACCGTACCTACCATGTATATAACACAAGAAATGGAAGAAATTCCATTCATGTCCATGTACTTTCACCATACATACTATCTAAAAAATAAAAGGGCCTGCAGGAAAATATAAATACAGTACGCAAAAATTAACTTTGACGGAAAGTCCTCCTTAAGATAATGTTTCTGATTGTGCTTCAGCTTCAGATGCCGTCAAGAGGGGTCTCTGATCGTAATCAGTCGCAAGTCTGTCCCTGACCAATCAGCATTCATTAGCAGAATGCTAGCATGTACGGCCAACAACGGCCCAAACTGTAAGAAATCGAAAGGACATAAGTACGCATTTATTTGACTTTTGAACTATAATCTATATTGAACTTGCGGAATCTAAAATAAAATTTGCCGACAAGCAGGTGAAAAAGACATATTTAGCCGTCTAGCCCCATAGACTCCCATTCAATCTGGACTCGCCCGCGATAACCCCCAGTGGATGTCTAATGGAACTACAACCAAGATCGGTACAATGGGGCGTATAGGAAGTTCCCAGGCTCTTCGTAGACAGGCTCTGATACTATTGGGTCTTTCAGGTGGCGAAGAAACATCCACAGCGATTGGTGGCACACTTGAACAGCATCGTTCAGAGTGCGATGGTAAGCTACAAAAAATATATTATTTACTTTTTATCCTGTTTATTGGTTAATGGCTATGCATGAAAATAATGACAGTGTTAATGTAGGCTAATGAGTGTTTCCCTCAGACCAGGTAGCAATGTGTATACCGGCCCACCGGGAGACCTCCCGATGTTCCCGATCTCCAGCCTCTGCTGCAGAGCGAATTAAAATCGCCGGCAGAACGGCCTGGGGGTATAACACGGAAATATATGTAAACTATAACCGCATTTCACATTAATCGCAATTATTACACGGGTCTTCTCAATGCCATGGTACTGTCATAATGTTGGACTATTGTGTCATAGACCGCTAGATGGCGCCAATTCTGTCTTTCTGTTCTCTGTGTTGTTTCCACCTAAGGTTGATTGTTAAGCAGGCTCACCTGGCCCTGTTAATTAGTCATGTGATTGGTTTAGCCGTGTTTGTCTCACAGTACTTAAGCCTGGTTCTTTCACTCTGTCTCTGTTGAGTCTTCACTGAAACCATGTGAGTAGACCTTGATCTTGAACCCTACGTTTTGGATTTATTGTTGTTTGACCCTGGACTGTTCTCATACTCCGAGTTTTGGATTACCCTTTGGATTTACTTTGATTGTGTTTTTGCCCTTTTGGATTACTTGGACTTTGTGTTTTGTGTTTTGGATCTTCTGAGCATTTTGGAACTTTATTAATGAGGAATAAATACCTTACACTTATCCTGTTTTTGCTTCGCACTTGAGTCACCCTAGTTTCTTGTGTACCAAGCCGTGACAGAAGACTCAACCATGACTGACCCAGCGACAGCATCGGCAGGAGCCCCGGATACTATGTTTATTGCTGCCTCTGACTTTGAAAAAATCATGGCAGCTCTCAATAGCTTCGATTCCACTATGGATACTCATGGACAGGCGCTGGTTCTCCAACAGCAGACTCTTGCACAACATGACCACCTTCTTCAGCAACTCATCCAGGCAGTGGGGAGTCCACTCTACCCGGTGGCCAGGATCCACCAGACCCAGGTGGGCAGCCTTGTCCCGCTGACCCGCCGGCTCCACCTCAACCGGTAGCTCCACCTCCTAGTGCAGAACCTCGGCTACCTGCTCAACGGTACAATGGTAACCCGGGTGCTTGTTGTGGTTTCTTAACACAATGCCAGTTGACTTTTGAGCTACAACCTACTTCGTTTCCTACTGCAAGATCCAGGATAGCTTATATTATAACTAGTGCTGTCAGTTACGCGTTATTAACGGCGTTAATGCAAACCAATTTTAACGCCGTTAATTTTTTTATCGCGTGATTAACGCAATTTATTATTTTCTTTTTTTTTTTTTTCTTTGGCTCAAAACAAAGAAGCAGTAGCCTGACTGCTATGTTCAAGGCAGTATATTTGTATGTTCATCGCTTAATTGCACCATAGGCTTTTTTTGTATCGTCCTGTTTCAATCAGTATATGCCAATCAATAAAAAAACCAGTTGCACAAGGCAAGCCGATGCACTTCTCCATGTTGACAAGAGCAATAAAATGAGAACAATTAATGGGACAAAGAAATCAAGGGATATTGAGCATAGAAAAAAGAATTGCGATACTCGCGATTAATCGTGAGTTAACTATGACATTAATGCGATTAATCGCGATAAAATATTTTAAGCGCTTGACGGCACTAATTATTACTTCATTGACTGACAAGGCGTTAGCCTGGGCCCCTGCAATCTGGCAGTTACAGGGTCCAGAATATTCGGATATTACTCTTTTCACTAATGAAATGCTGCGAATTTATGACCAGTCTGCCTCAGGACAAGAGGTGGCTAAGAAACTCTTGCTCCTTCGTCAAGGAAGAGACCGGGTTTCGGATTACGCCATCTCTTTTCGTACTTTGGCCGCGGAGAGTGGCTGGAATGAGACGGCCCTTGCTACCACTTTCTTAAATGGCTTGTCTGAATCTCTGAAAGACTGTTTGGCTGCAACTGAGTGTCCTATGGATCTTGAGTCCATCATCTCCCAGGCCATACGTCTGGACAATCGTCTCCGAGAGCGTAGACGGGACCAGACCAGCGGCCAGCAGCCAAGCTTCCAGAGCCGACCCACACCTATAACTCCCCTCTGGAACCAACCTGCTCCCACGGACACCACAGAGCCTATGCAGATTGGACGAGCACACCTCTCTCAGGAGGAAAAAGATCGGAGACGAAGGGAGAGAGTGTGCATCTATTGTGGCCAATCAGGACATTTCAGAGCCTTTTGTCCCGACCTCCTGGGAAAAGACCAGCCCCGTCCAGCCTTGGGAGGGCCGTGATGGGGGTCACTCGCCCTCCCGAGCTCCCAGGCACAGGAGTCTACCTTTCGGTAACCTTGGCTTGGGGACACTGCTCTTGTCCGAAGATTGCAGATTCCCCAAGAGGCCTTGGAGACTCCGCTTTCTGTTTCCCGCTTTAGATGGCCAACCTATTGGTGATGGAAAGGTTACTTCAGCCACCACTCCACTCCGCCTTCGTGTCGGGAACCACAACAAGAGTATTTCTTTGCATTTGCTTGACTCCCCAGAATTTCCTGTGGTCCTGGGTTTCCCGTGGCTGAACCGCCACAACCCACATATTGATTGGTCGACGGGGTCCATCCTTGAGTGGGGTCCAACTTGCCATGCCACCTGCCTTTTTTCTAGGCCTTCCCCTGTGTCTAAGTCTCCAGATCCCTCCGAGCTAAGCAATGTTCCCCCAGAATATCTGGATATAAAGGAGGTTTTTAGCAAACAAAGGGCCTGCACACTCCCACCCCATCGGTCCTACGACTGTTCCATAGAACTCTTGCCGGGATCCAGTCCTTCACGTGGTCGGATCTTCTCGCTCTCCTTGCCGGAAAGGAGGACCATGGAAGACTACATCAAGGATGCCCTCTCCACTGGTTTTATACGCCCCTCCACGTCCCCTGCTGGTGCAGGGTTTTTCTTTGTGGGGAAGAAGGATGGTGGTTTGCGCCCTTGTATTGACTACAGGAGTCTGAACAAGATCACCATACGCAACCGATACCCCCTTCCGTTGATCTCCACAGCTTTTGATCTTCTACAAGGGGCCACCATTTTTTCTAAGTTGGACCTTCGCAATGCTTATCACCTCGGTCACATCAGACAAGGTGATGAGTGGAAGACAGCTTTTAACACCCCCTCTGGACACTATGAGTACCAAGTGATGCCCTTTGGACTCACAAATGCCCCAGCTGTTTTCCAAGCCCTGATAAATGATGTTTTGCGTGACATGATTAACCATTTTGTGTTTGTTTATTTGGATGACATTTTGATTTTTTCCAAGTCTCGTCACGAGCACTGCCAACATGTGCGTCAGGTCCTCCAGAGACTTTTAAAGAACCACTTGTATGTAAAATCTGAGAAGTGCGAGTTTCATGTCACCGAGGTGGCTTTCCTTGGGTTCATCATCAAACAAGGTCAGGTTCTGATGGACTCATGGAAGACTCAAGCGGTGCGAGACTGGCCCGTTCCTAAGACTGTGAAAGAGGTCCAGCAATTCCTTGGGTTTGCAAAAAGGAGGTTCATCAGAGGTTTTAGTTCTGTGGCTGCTCCTATCTCTGCTCTCACCAAGAAGGAAGCAGCACCTTTTGGATGGACTCCTGATGCAGACCAGGCATTCCGAAGACTCAAGGAGTGCTTCTCTTCGGCTCCTATACTGACGGTACCTAATCCCTCTTTGCCTTTTATTGTAGAGGTGGATGCCTCCAGCGTGGGTATTGGAGCTGTCTTGTCTCAGCGCTCGTCTGATGGGAAGGTACACCCATGTGCCTTTTTGTCCCATCGCCTCAGTTCCACGGAGACAAGGTATGATGTTGGTGACGGGGAACTTCTGGCAGTGAAGATGGCGCTTGAAGAGTGGCGCCACTGGCTGGAAGGAGCCCAGCATCCTTTCTTGGTTTGGACGGACCACCGGAACCTGGAGTACCTCCAGCAAGCCAGACGACTGAATCCTCGGCAAGCTCGGTGGGCATTATTCTTCGGTCGCTTTGACTTCATCTTGTCATATCGACCCGGTTTCAAAAATGGAAAACCTGATGCCCTATCCAGGCAGTTTCTGCCTAACAGCCGGGAAGAGGATATAGGGCCAATTATCCCATCGAAGAGAATTGTTGCACCTGTCCGTTGGGGAATCGAGACCGTTGTCAGACGGGCTCTTAATTAGGATCCTGACCCTGGACCTGCACCAGATGGTAAACTGTTTGTTCCCAGAAGAGCACGGTCTGAAGTTCTCCAGTGGGGCCATTCCTCGCATCTCACAGCACATCTAGGTGCCCAAAGAACTCTGGAGTTCCTCAAGCGACGCTTCTGGTGGCCGGAGATGGAGAAGGAGGTTAAGGACTTCGTTGCCACCTGTGCTACCTGTGTCCGAAGCAAAGACCTTCGTCAGCGTCCTCTAGGGTTGCTCTTACCACTCCCAGCTCCCAGTCGGCCCTGGTCGCACCTGTCCATGGATTTTGTGACTGGCCTACCCGTCTCAGAAGGTAACAGTGTAATTTTAGTTATTGTTGACGGGTTGGCTAAGGCCTGCAGACTCATTTCTTTACTTAAGTTGCCATCTGCACTTGAGACTGCTAAGCTTGTTTTTCTCCCTGTGTTCCGAGTTTTTGGTCTGCCGCAGGACATCGTCTCGGACAGAGGCCCCCAGTTTTCCTCCTGTGTATGGCAAGCCATCTGCCGACTCATAGGGGCCACTGCCAGCCTGTCCTCTGGGTTCCGCAGTCCAATGGCCAGACAGAGAGGGTAGACCAGGAGATGGAGGCCACCCTTCGGAGCTTGGTTGCTGACAACCCCTCATCTTGGAGCGCCAAGTTGCCGTGGGCGGAGTATGCTCATAATGTCCTCCAGTCCTCCCCCACTGGTCTATCCCCATTCCAGTGCCAGTTTGGGTTCCAACCACCCTTGTTCCCAGAGAAGGAGAGTGAAGCAGGGGTGCCGTCTGCTCTGCATTTCGTGCGGCGGTGCAGACGAACCTGGAAAAGGGTTCGTCAGGCACTGCTTCGCACCGCCAAACGGAACCAGGTGCAAGCCAACCGACACCGGCTCCTATCTTCCTCCCGGGACAGAAGGTCTGGCTGTCCGCCAAGGATCTACCGTTACGGTTGGAGTCCCGTAAGCTTGCCCCACGCTACATTGGTCCTTTCAAGGTTACCCACCGGGTTAATCCAGTCGCCTACAGACTCCAACTGCCCCGGTCCATTAAAGTCCACCCCACTTTTCATGTTTCACGTTTGAGACCCGTGCTTACCTCCCCTTTTGCCCCTGCCCCCTCCTCCACCCCGGATGGTTGATGGTGGACCAGTCTACACAGTGAATCGGCTGCTGGACTCCCGTCGGGTCCAAAGGTCGGTCCAGTACTTGGTGGATTGGGAAGGCTACGCCCTGAAGAACGGCCCTGGGTCCCTTCTCGGAATATTGTCGACAAGACCCTGATCAGAGACTTTCACCAACAGCATCCTGATCGTCCTGGGAACGCCAGGAGGCGTTCCTAGAGGGGGAGATTCTGTCATAATGTTGGACTATTGTGTCATAGACCGCTAGATGGCGCCAATTCTGTCTCTGTTCTCTGTGTTGTTTCCACCTAATGTCGATTGTTAAGCAGACTCACCTGGCCCTGTTAATTAGTCATGTGATTGGTTTAGCAGTGTTTGTCTCCCAGTACTTAAGCCTGGTTCTTTCTCTCTGTCTCTGTTGAGTCTTCAATGAAACCATGTGAGTAGACCTTGATCTTGAACCCTACGTTTTGGATTTCTTGTTGTTTGACCCTGGACTGTTCTCATACTCCGAGTTTTGGATTAACCTTTGGATTTACTTTGATTTTGCCCTTTTGGATTGTTGGACTTTGTGTTTTGTGTTTTGGATCTTCTGAGCTTTTTGGAACTTTATTAATGAAGAATAAATACCTTACACTTATCCTGTTTTTGCTTCACGCTTGAGTCACCCTAGTTTCTTGTGTACCAAGCCGTGACAGGAACGTTCCGTTCACTTGCATGGGCCCTTCACAACTTCCGGCGGTGAATTCTATTTGATAATTCACCATTGCTAAGTATGATCATGAGTATAATTGACCGCTATCAAGGAAAATAAAGGATTCATAAAGGAGTCAAACCCCAGCGTCTTCGGTTGCTAAGCGACGTCAACGTCTTTGGCAGACTATTTCTCTGATCAACACTACGAATGCTGGAAACAAATAAATTGTAAAAAAACACACCATGTGAAGTTCTTTTTTTTGTTATGGCAATTAGCCGTGTAATAAGCGGGATAATATGTATACAACATCACCGGTCATTTTCGAAAATAAGCTTATTTTACCGACAATGACTGGCGTTCTGCATTATCCCTTATCTATCCAGCTGCTTCGGGTTTGCCTTTGTAGGCGCGTTGAGAGAAGGTCTTGGCGAATCCGCTGTCAGTAGCGGCTCAGCTTTCATATAAATAATATATAGTTTGTGCAGGTCCAATTTCGTGAAAAAGTTTGCTATTGCAGGGCACTCAAGTCTCACACATTCGGCGTGAGACACACACAATTTAACCCATGCACACGCTCACAGGGCTGGACTGGCCATCGGGCGTACCGGGCAATGCCCGGTGGGCTGGCAGGCCTTTTTGGGCCGACGAGGTTTACTTGAGGTTTACTTAACCTGAAAGTTCAATATTATTGAACTTAACTCATTATGATTGGTTCTGGGCTGGCCCTGGTCCTCTGGGCTGGCCCCAGCAGAGGGCCGAGGTCCCGCCTCAATCAGTCAATCAGTCACGTCACTAACTGACAGAAAAATGGAGAAGAAACGTAAAGGAGGCGCGGAGAATCTCTCTCTCTCTCTCTCTCTCTCTCTCTCTCTGATACTTCAGGGTGCTACTTTGACTTACTGTGTTATTTGTTGTGTTTTAGTTAGTGTAGGCCTTAATAAAATAATACAGATATTTTGTATTCTTCCTGTTGTTCTGTGTTCTTGCATTTTTTGCTGATTGTGAGACGGTTCAAACTGTACATATTATGAGCATTAGTAATTTCAGAGGGGATTTGACCTAGCTGCAAAAGTCTCTGCAAGTATAGTGAAAGAGCGTAGCAATTTTTTAACTTGGTTACGCTCTTCCATGTAGGCTACTGCGCTTTATTTTAATTGTTGAAACAGCAAAATATGCGGATATATCCTCTGGTATGTTGTGTGCCTCCGCATGTCGTATAAATAATCATAATGGGCTGCCATGGCCAAAAATGCCAGGGCCATTTTTTGGTCCCAGTCCAGCCCTGCACGCTCACAAGCCACACTTCGTATTTCTCAAGCAGAGAAATGACCAGGACAGCGCCCACCAATTTGGGCCGCGATTTAACAGTGGAACAGGTAGGAATCAAATGGGTTTCCCGTACGTAGGGTAACCAGACGTCATCTTCCAGTAATGGTCGAGAAAGTAACATAACGGGGAACATAGGACCCTTTTTCTGAAAAAATGTCCTATTTTCCCCGTTCACATACATATCGGGGAACATAGGACCCTTTTTGGGAAAAGCGGGGAACATAGGACCCTTTTTTTAAAAAAGGGTCCTATGTTCGGCACCCCACCAGTTTGTTCCATTCTCTTTTGCGGAAGTGCTTCAACCTATGTTGTGATTGACAGTCGGCTCATGGATTGGCTATGCTTCGGCATTGGCCTGCCGTCAGATTTAATTAAAAAAAAAAATTGAAACTGTTAATATAATTGTTTTTATTGGATGTCTAAAAACAGGGAAGCCTGGCTTCCTTTAGCCTCCGGGAGAAAACGCCACTTATGCTGATCCTCAAAACCTGAGCTCCTGCTAGTCGCAATCGTAATCCTGTGATCAAAAATGTGACATTTTGTAAACTAACATGGCTGACGGGCCCATGCTATGCTAGCTTTTGCACTAGTTTATCTATTTCCCCCCCAGACAATTAAGGATGACAGACCTCCTGTCATCCTTTCTAACACAATACAACTCCCCTAACACAACACAAAGCCCCCTGTCATCCTGTCTAACACAACACAGCTCCCACAACACAACTCCCCCTGTTATCCTGTCTGACACAGCTCCTAAAACACAACTCATGTTACTGGAATTATTCTTGGTTACACCACCAAGACTGGGTCCATTTACTGGAACTCGCACACACATGGAACAATAAAAACATAAACAAAGAGCCATAAAACATAAGACGGAAAGGAAGTGACCAGTCCTGCAAAGAGCTGCATGTGGTGTTGCATAACTCATGTGATGCAATGGAAGAGGCAGACAGAATTAAAATTTAGAGTTATCATTCTTTTTATACAACCCCCCCCCCCCCCCCCAAGTATTTCCGCAATGATTATTCAGTCATTACAATAACTAATCATGTTACCTTATTAAAGTCATTACAATCTCCTCATCCTGGATCTCCTCTCCATCAACCGACTCCATTTTACCTTTTCATTCTTCTCCATCTAGCTCATTGCCCTCCCTCTCTCCAGTGTCCCTCTCTCGCCCATTCTCTCCTCCGCCACTCACACATATAAATTATTACATTCTCTTCTCATACTCCATCTGCCTGCAAAGCCATCTGTTGTGAATCACTATAATGATAATGGAGTCTGATGTACTCTCCTTAGTGTACTGAGCCTATTCACAACAGGCACCATCTCCCTAATTTGCTGGTATTCAGCCAAAGGGATCCGCCATTAGTTCATGACACCTCTCCGAGCTCTGTCTCGCTCCATGGCTGTACCTACTGTAGCGAGGGCAATAGTGGGGAAGATTGAGGGGAAAACCAACAACGCCAACAGGGGAATTACAGCCCTTGAAATCAGTATAATATGGCGTGTTACTTTTGTGTTGTTGAATATTATTGACAATACTGATGAGGCAAGCAGATTCATTTAAACTGAACGGACAGAGACGGCAATTCCAAAATAAACCAAATCTTTATTTAAATAGGAAACAAAATTCAACTAATAAACGAGATAGGTAAATAAGGAGAAAATATTCTCTATTACAGGTCAGCCAAGCTATTTTATATATGAAAACTATAAATCACAATTTAAAATAGTAGTCTAAAACTAAATCTACCAGACTAAAGCCGAGGCCAACTGCTGAGAGGCAAACTAGGAGGGAGCCGAGGAGTGCACAGGGGTGCTACCACTCACCTCAAGTGCCTCACAGCAATCAGCACTGCAAACCAAAACTGGTGTAAAATGTACTGTATCCCAGGGCTTTAACTCGCATGCAAGTGAAGGGACCTCACCATGGGTGCCTAGCCTCCCCACAATTTGGTGCCCAGCTCCAGTCTAAAGAAAAATAAATAATACAGTATCAAAACAAACATTTAACCCCCAGTTGGTTCAATAAACCCCAAATATTGTAAACACGAACAAAAGATAAGCAAGACAAAAGTATGGCATGACAGCAGCAGGTGAACATACAAAAATTAACGAGAGTGGAATTAGCCCGGCTCACACTTGATGTATATGACATTCCTGTCAAGAGGCATTCAATGTATTGTCCTTAAACATGATTATTTTATAGTGTTGGAATCTGTTGACACTGTATCCGCAACATCATCTTTGAGGTCACCAGACGTCTGGTGGTGTTCCCGGGGGGACTTGGTGTGTTCTCACAGGTTGGATCAGCAGATCCAGATTGGCCCAGGTTTGGAGCAGTGTATCGTTTTCCGGTAATGATCTACACCCCGCCGCATCATTCCAGCCACCAGACACGGCTATAAAGTCTAGTTAAACTTTGCCCTTCTTCTCAAAGTGAGAGAGGAAGCATGATGAACTGTGTCTCTCCTCTTCCCTCATCCTTCCATCACAAAACACACTTTGTCTATTCCTCACTGCACCTTTCCCTCTTCCTCCCACCTCTCATTCGCTCATTCTCTCTCTCTCTCACTCTCTCTCTTTTCATCATCTCAACAGACGCCCCTCTCTCCATCCAGCCTAGATGTAGAGCCACTCCGTCTCTCTCGCTCACCCTTGGTCCATCAGTCGAGTAAGTGTTTGTTTCTTTGCTCATATTAATTGTGGTGTGAGTGCATGTGGTTTGTTTCACAGGTCTCATGAGCTTTAATCCCGCCGCCTCTCTGCAGTGTACCTCTTATTAATCCATTCTTCTATTTCCCAATCATTTATCCACATTATTTTTCAGTTCATCCATGAATTCATTTATTATCCATGTTGTTTGTCTTTTTATCTAATTGTCCCTTTATATTACTAAATCATCCACCTCTCCATTACAATTTAAATCCAAAGTGAAAATAAGACCGCTGAAAAAATGCTGAGTGGGCATTCAGCCCGCTCAGCAAAATCCTAATCTTGGAATATAAAAAAAAAGAACCATACAAATTCTATAATAAAACCGGAAAGTCAGTGGGATGCAGAATCATCATCGCCAACCCATCATTCTCTGTCTCTTGCTCCCCATTCTTTCTAACAACAACTCTCCCTCTCCTCTGCCCTGATATTTTTTTTTATTAAGCAGACTGGCGAAAACAAATTCCAGCCAAGGTGAAGAGATGTCTGCGTAACAAATGACAAACTGTCAACAGGAGGAAACAGCGTAGGTATACCCTGTGCGTGTGGGTTTTTGTGTGTCTACTAGAGTGTGTGAAGTGGGTACATGATTGCACGCCACCCAGACATTACCATCTGGCAAAATGTGAACTTCCATGGCAGAGACTGAGATAAGATTTATTGGCCTAGATGAATTAATTGAATGGAAAATAAGTCAATGCACTTACCCTCCTTGTGCAACATGGTCTCACAGGAATCCGTGAAATGACTACGGTCGGACGCTTAACTCGAAATCCGTGGCCACATCACGGAAACACGCCGATATCCGTGTGTGAGCCACGGAATAACAGTGTCATTTACTTGCATTTGAGCAAATTCCGTGTCCACATCACGGACAATTGAAGTGATTCCGTCAGACCACCACGGATTTTGAGTTAAGCCCCCGCTGTGGTCAAATGTGGCACACACACAGATTGAAACGGGAGCACAGATTGAAACGGGAATCGGTGTGTGTGCCACGGAATATCATTGTAATTTACTTGCATTGGAGCAACTTCCGTGGACACAACAAGGACAATTTAAGTGTTTCAGTGAGACCACCCCGGGTTTTGAGTTAAGCCCCCGTGGTCGACTCGCTCGTTGAAACGGGGATCCGTGTGTGAGCCACGGATCAGCGTCATTAACTTGCATTGGAGCAAATTCCGTGGCCACATCACGGAAATCGGCGTGTTTCCGTGATGTGTCCACGGATTTCGAGTTATTCGTCCGTAGTAATTTCACGGATTCCTGTGAGACCAGGTTGCCTTGTCCCATGCGCCATTATGTTGTCTTTGTTTTAGTGTCTTGCTGTGATCAAGACAAGATGCCCACCTGATGACAACCATCTTACCCACTAACCAGCAGCTCTACACCACCATAGATGGTATCCATCATGTTTTTCATTTACTGTTTCTTGTTTTCATTTTTTTTGCTACCATTATGTCATTTATGTATGGAAGCCCGTTTCCGCCACGTAAAAGAAAAAAAATGCAGGTCACAACTCATTATTTTGAGATAGTATCTCGTTATTTTGAGATAGTATCTCGTTATTTTGAGATAGTATCTCGTTATTTTGACATATTATCTCGTTATTTTGAGATAGTATCTTGTTATTTTGAGATACTATCTCATTATTTTGAGATAACTTCTCAACAGGACCAGACCAGTCATTGTAGCCTAATTGTAGCTTATCCATAGGTGCTACATATAGCCTATTATTACAGTAGATTAGCTGGAGATGATGAACTCGATTATTAAAGATTATTTCAGACGGAGGTATACAAATGCTGAAATTTTGGCTCGATTATCTATGGAGCACAACATAAACATTAGTAAAAGAACTCTAGAAAGAGTGCTTCATAGGAATCAGCTGTGGCGAAGACGCAATAAGGCGGACATCGGAGAAGTAACCGATTTCATACATCGCCAATTACAGTCCTCTGGCCAACAACATGGCTACAGGTGGATGCAACAGAAGTGTTGGATGGCAGGGATCATCATGGACAGAGAGAGCGTTCGTCTCTTGCTGCGTCAAATGGATGGTGGTGGCGTGGATCTCCGTGCACGGCACCGTCTGAGACGTAGAGTCTATGTCAGTCGTGGCCCGAATTATGTGTGGCACATAGATGGATATGACAAATTGAAGCTGTATGGGATATGCATCAGTGGTTGCATTGATGGGTTCTCGCGAAAGATGATCTGGCTAAACACCCACTCAACTAACAGCGACCCACGTCTTATAGCGGGGTATTTCATTGATTCAGTGATGCAGCATGGTCGCCCATTGAAAGTGAGATTGGATCACGGGACGGAGAACACACACATTGCCGCAATGCAAAGTTTATGCACGGCAGTGAAAACGGCATTTCCCCAGACTGTGTCACTCTAGGTCCAAGCACGGGGAACCAACGTGGAATGCAATGTGTGGGTGATGGACATGGTTTGAAGCTCATGGTCAGTTTATGTTCTTGGAGAATAACATGTTTTGCACTGTAAAACACAAATGCTCTTAATAGACACATTTTCTCTACTATGATAAGCAGGGTTTTTTATGATAATATTGCATGTTCTGCACTTTGAGTAATCACATGTTCTGTGAATATTTGTAGTATCAAAGGTTCTGTACGTTTTAGTTCAAGTGGTCAACACAATAATGTGTATGTTTTGGTAAAATAACTCAATAAGATGGTGAGCTCCTTGTTTTAATCTGTTTATATAAATGAACACTACATATTTATGATTTAGTTATGTACATATGCTGTGATGAATGTAGGTTGAAATCACATATCACTGCTGAGATTTATGATGTAATTGTTTGTTTGTTTGTTTGTTACATAAGATGTATTCTGTCATCAGTTTACGTGATCTTAAAATGTTCTGTGCAGTGAGGTACTGCCAAAAGATATTTGGAATGTTTTTGCAATGCAGTTTTATTCTGAAATGTATAAATTAATAGAAACAGTTGCATTCATTGAAGTCGAAAATAAATCTGTCTGAAAATAGATTGAACATGGGTTTTAACATGAATTTAAAATGAAATTGCCAACAGTACATTTGCTCAACACTTAATATTTAGCACACTGGAGCTTAGTAATGGACACTTATTATTTAGCTGGCAGAACACCTCAGTACCCTCCTTCCCACCACCATCCCAACATTCTAAATTAAGTTTATGCTTGTGCTCCAAAGGGGTTTTATGTAGTTATGCATTTTGTGTAACAATGTATATAGGTTAACAGTTTCTCAGCACCATGATGATCAATTGTAGGAACACATTTATTCCCTAAGCCCATCATGAACCAACTGTCGAAGTTTCAGGTAAAGGTCAGTGATTTGATAGATGTCAGTGGACATCAGGAAGTTGTGCTCTGTCATCAGTTCAATGCAAATGTGATACAAATCCTCATCACAAGGATAGTCTTTAAAAGAACAGTCCTCCAGACAAAGGTCAATCCTGGTGTTATCAACTTGCTGAACAAAGTTTTGTGCCCCGTAGAGGTTGGGAACAGCATAGAGCATGGATGGGCGACCACTTGGGGCCCTAGGATTGTGAGATGCCCTTATGCGGTGGTCATTCCAGATAGCAGCAACTTCATCAAGTTCCTCCTATTAGATAAGGGGGGAAACATGAGTAAATCAATTTGATGTGGGGGGATCATTAGCCTACATCTAGAAGCCCCTTAACTTTCTCAGCAGCTTTTTACTTACCTGTATCACCTCCTGGAAGCAAAATTGGACTAATGACTTGTCGATGAAGCTCTCATCATAGAGACCGTCAGCCTTTAACTGGTCGAAATGGTCCATCCAGAACTGAGTACACTCACTCCGCAACGTACACCACCAGCGTTCAATACGTTGGTTCCCCGTGCTTGGACCTAAAGTGACACAGTCTGGGGAAATGCCGTTTTCACTGCCGTGCATAAAACTTTGCATTTCGGCAATGTGTGTGTTCTCCGTCCCGTGATCCAATCTCACTTTCAATGGGCGACCATGCTGCATCACTGAATCAATGAAATACCCCGCTATAAGACGTGGGTCGCTGTTAGTTGAGTGGGTGTTTAGCCAGATCATCTTTCGAGAGAACCCATCAATGCAACCACTGATGCATATCCCATACGGCTTCAATTTGTCATATCCATCTATGTGCCACACATAATTCGGGCCACGACTGACATAGACTCTATGTCTCAGACGGTGCCGTGCACGGAGATCCACGCCACCACCATCCATTTGACGCAGCAAGAGATGAACGCTCTCTCTGTCCGTGATGATCCCTGCCATCCAACACTTCTGTTGCATCCACCTGTAGCCATGTTGTTGGCCAGAGGACTGTAATTGGCGATGTATGAAATCGGCTACTTCTCCGATGTCCGCCTTATTGCGTCTTCGCCACAGCTGATTCCTATGAAGCACTCTTTCTAGAGTTCTTTTACTAATGTTTATGTTGTGCTCCAAAGATAATCGAGCCAAAATGTCAGCATTTGTATACCTCCATCTGAAATAATCTTTAATAATCGAGTTCATCATCTCCAGCTAATCTACTGTAATAATAGGCTATATGTAGCACCTATGGATAAGCTACAATTAGGCTACAATGACTGGTCTGGTCCTGTTGAGAAGTTATCTCAAAATAATGAGCTAGTATCTCATTATAATGAGCTAGTATCTCAAAATAATGAGCTAGTATCTCAAAATAATGAGATACTATCTCAAAATAAAGAGATACTATCTCAAAATAATGAGGGCAGAAACCTAGAGAAGGAACGCAGGGAGAGGGATCCCTCCTTCCAGGAATGGTAGGGGAGTTCAATGAGTGTCATAAATATGGAAGCCCGTTTCCGCCACGTAAAAGAAAAGAAATGCAGGTCACAACTCATTATTTTGAGATAGTAAAAGTTTTGATCCATATTTATGACACTCATTGAACTCCCCTACCATTCCTGGAAGGAGGGATCCCTCTCCCTGCGTTCCTTCTCTAGGTTTCTGCCCTGATCATTTAAGGGAGTTTTCCCTTTCTCTTTAGATGGCTTCTACGTGTAGATGTAGATTGGACTTAAACTCTACCCTGAGCTCCACTAAGGGGGCTACACTGCACAAAAAGATTTGAAGCGTCTCCCACTTTGCACAGAAAGGCAAATCTTCATTTGAGTAGCAACAAAGTGTGCTACATACAGTATGTTAATAGCTACTGCTCTTGGCACATAGCTTCACTGGCGGTCATTGAGTGTCTACCTATGCCCTCTACCTTCACAACTTAACCTCATGGATGTCAACTCTCCCATCAGACCGTCAGCTCGACCACCTGAATGAGAGGTGCTCTTAGGGCTGGCAGATGGAGGGCTAAAAGGAAGAGGATTTTTCAGGACAAGACACAATAAACCACATGATAAAATTAATATATGTTGCAAGGTCCATCATCCCGCCATTCTCTTTTTTTTGTATTCTCTAATTTCTGGTGTGTACATGAGTATGTGTGTGTGTGTGGGAGAGAGACCAGCTTATTCATCGACCTTGTGGCATTGTGGACCAGATACCTCCATAATAAACTAACTTCGCTTTACATGTCTTCAATAGCAGGCCAAATGGACATAACCAGCACATTGCTGGTCAAGATTTATGTAAATATGGTGTGCAAACATTATGTTGATCACAACTGATACTCACTGTCGGTTTGAAGCTCAGACCTGGGTGACCAGGCCATCACATTCTTTTGCTTCATATTTGTTACAACTAATAATGTAGCTAGAGGTAAGGAAAGAGCTTCATTGGCTAACACCGGAAGCAGATTCTGCCAGCACTATTCAACTCTTCCCGTGGGTAACACTGTGTGGACTTGCCACGGAAGAAATACACTTTTTGAAAACCCCTTATGGAAGCTTTATCCACTCATGCAAATGTGCTTATCTTGGGTAGACTATCTCTGTTCCAAAGCAGGAACAAGGCACGACGCGGCCCCTTGCAGCATCTACATCCGGCCGTGGCTCTGGACTCTGCTGTAGGTCCGCTATCAAATAGTAGGACTGCTGGAATCGAGATTAATCTTAACCCAATTTAAAAACAATCTCTATGCAGCCTGTTCAGCCCAAAGGTGTAGGCCCTTTACTTGAAGTCCTTATGCTGTCTGAGATACGGCGAAGCAACTGTCTCTTTCTTCACTGGTGGACGATCTGCACTTCAACCTCCATGTTCATTCTCCACCAACAGGACATTGAACTGTAGAAAACCAATACAGTTGCTTTGTTTCTTGTTTTGAACATAAAACATTTAACTTTCACTTAAATCGTGCCTGATCAATCTATGTATAGGCATATGGACAGTAGCAAATATTATTCGTATGCTATGTCTGGATTATGTATGAATCCGCAATGCAAACTTGGTTGTGAACCACTGGTCTAGATCTCAACACCTCAGGCCTTATCCACCTCAATCCCTGTTTTTGACCCCTCCAATCGCAGAGTGCTCAACCTCGTCATCAACATCACTAACGTGTTGGGGTCACTCTAGACCACCGGTCCCTATCGACCAACAGGGGAATGAGTCAAAAGACTGTTCAGGGGAAAGCTTCTCACAAGTCTCTGCTCTGGGCCCTCCACCTGTTGACTGACGGATGAGCACAGCTGACTAACCTAAGACACCATGGTCAATCCCATAACCAACAATTATGCAGTGCATCCACTGGGGAATAAACCAATATCCCCATGCATGCACCTGGCACCACTGATGACCAAACCAAATCACTGGGTTGGACCAGGTGTTGATGGATCAAAGTTTGTAGCCAAAGATACAACCAACCTCTACTATGGCTCCGCCTACCCCCCCCCCCCTCCAGCTCGGTGACTAACGTCCACAATGGCTGATTTTAACCCCTCCTCCAGTCCTCACTAGCACGGAGACTAAGGTCCACTATGGCTGGTTTTACCCCCTCCTCCAGTCCTCACTAGCACGGAAACTAAGGTCCACTATGCCTGGATACACCCCCTCCTTCAGTCCTCACTAGCACAGAGACTAACGTCCACTATGGCTGGGTACACCCCCTCCTTCAGTCCTCACTAGCTCGGCGACTGTTCTGCTCCATAGTTCTCCCCCGCAGCCAGCAGGTGACAGGCCTCTGGTGAACAGGGGGAAAAGGTGAACGGTCTGTCTCCATTTCCCAGCCGTGCCCGCACAGGGGTCCCAGGTCAGAGACGCACAGGGTACTATTCCAATGCCAGCCAGCCATCGTCAGGAGCAGCTCCAGGATTGCTATTGGAGAAGGAGTAGGGACTGATGACAGACACTTGGGGCCCTATCTTGCATCCAGTGCAATTGACTTAATCACTGGCGCATGTGTCGTTGCTAGTTTGCAACTGGCGCAGAGCGTTCTTTTCCCTCCTGCGCCACGCATCGGTAAATTAGGGAATGATCTTGCGCCCCAAGCGGTGGTTCGGCGAAAGGGGGAGGCGTGTTCTGGCGCAAACGTTCCCTGGTGCTATTTTACAGTTTCAGAAACCGCTTGCACCACAAACCAGAAAATACCTGGTTTAAAGTCAGTGGCGCGTTGTTCAGATGCTATTTACAGGGCGCATGCATAAAGTTGCTTGTGCACCTCGCTCATACACTTTGCTTCTCTCATCTACCTAGCCACACCTTCTTGGTAAATTATTTGGGAATGAACAGCTGATACAGCGGTAATAAGTTGTACTTTCAAATCAATGCATTTGCAAACACCGTACAGCAAACACATATTTTCTTGACACAGACATCGTGTACATGCCCATATCTTTTAGGATTGATCGTGAGAAAACATTGTTTTACCGCGAGTGAGTGTTAAAAATAATGAATGAATACGGGCGTGCGTGTCTGTATGTGTAAAATAATTAATGAATGTGCACGCCTGTGCGTTGAAATTCATGTGCATCTGTATAATCGTAGACTGCAGATGTGCTGTCAAAACATCAACTCGTCAGATTAAAATGCGCTCATGGCTCTTAAAGGGGATGGGAGCTGGCACTCTCATTGGTTTATTGCGCGTTATGCCCAAACCACACCTACGGGTAATGAGGCTACTTCAGACCAACCCTTTTTAGATTTGCGCCGGGAGCAAGAGTCATTTTTCCCGCCGGTAAAATAGCGACATCACCCTAGAACCGCCCACAAAGCTACTTGCGCTTGGCGCTTCTCACTTGCGTTTCAGACCGTTAAAATAGGGCCCTAGAAATGTAATCTTGGATCTCAAAAACTGATTTCTCATACCAAACCTTAAACGACCTGATTGGTTCTCCAATCAGGTCGTTAAACTTCCAGATCAACAAAATGGACAGCAATCTGTGGAGGTAGAGGGATGTGTAATGAATGTTTACTGTTATGTTTTTATGCAGCAATACTGTAGACCAGGGGTACGAAACCTTTTCAACATGCAGTGCCAGTTTGACATTTTCTCGTTAATGAGTGTGCCTTAAGCAACAATATATAAAAAAATAAGCTGACACAGCGACCAAAAACATTTCCAGAAGACCTGGAATTTTATTATTTCCATATAGTCCACAATCATGCATCAACATTTTAAATGTTTTTTTGGTTGTTATAATTGCAACAGGCTTACAAATTGTAATTACATATGTCCCATCTTAAAACACAATTTTTCAGAAAATCATTCAAAAACATATTTGCACTGTGAGCAATGTAAAAAACGAGAATATATTTGAATGTTGGAACCATCCACATCAATATCTTTAAGACATGTACAGCTTTGCCAAACCATGTGAAGGCGATGCATGCGGGCCACTTGCAACAATATTTTAAATATTTCCTTCTCTATTACTCACAACATAGGTTTAAAAACTATTAATTGGGTAACCCTTCCTTTTACAGTCCCCTAATTACTAGGTATTTACCCGTAAATATATGGTAAATCATAATGTATAACTAACTGGGTTATTACCACAGGTCAGGCGCATCGTTAGACCTGGGCATTCGAGGCGATAGCCCCGGATCTTTTGGGAATTCTCCGTTTGCAACCACGTGATCAAAATGACGTAAAAATCTTGGTAGGAAAATACAAGCGATCAAAATGGCGTCTTCTAGCAGCGAACACAATAGAGTGATACAAATGTTCCGAATATTTCTAAAATTCAAGTGGTCCCGCCAGGGGAAGATACCAGCAGAAAGTTAACCTGTTAGGTTTCGATCCCTACAAGCTGAAAAAGTCGGATTTTAGCGTGGATCAGGCCCTTTTACCAAGCGTAGATTACCCTGTCATAGCGAACTACCTCGTGTATAGAACGTCTTGGGCAACCGGTGAGCAAATGTGTGCCTGGAAGTCGCTGGATTCCTACAATTTCTTTGTATCTGGTTGGGTGAATACCCTACAGTTCAAGCCTGTGTCTTCGGATAAAGTTCTTGTGTATGCGAGGGTGAGTCAATTATTTTTGACTTCTCGTTATAGAGCTTCTTCGGCTTAGTAAACAAAGAAAATGAGCGGCCGCTTTCGTCAAGGAGGTTGTGTATTGTTACTAACATGTTTAACTGATTTTAGTTTTAGGTAAATCACTCCCAACGGGCCAGGTATACGCTGCTAAGGTCATGGTTGTTAGCTCAGAAAGACAGAGTTGTTTTAGCGGCACACTGTGATTGTATGGCTTGGCGGGATTAGTGCTGTTCCCATGTCTGTGCAATGCTGTGGGCTACTTGGACTTCTTCGAGAATCAATGGCGCTCGCACATGCACTGATGTGGGAAATCGCTGGCGTCTTCCAGCGTAAGTGAAGGAAATTCCCTACGTGCCAGTTTGTGAGATGGACTTCACTTCCGCTCGCAGAAAAAAGGAACTCCTTCTTGACAACCAAACAAAAACCAACAACAACAAGAGCTGGTAGGCATTATTAGCTAAAGAATATAATAGCGAAACAATTGAGGTTAGATGTGCGCTTTGTGATTGAATGACCTCCTCTCTAATGTGACTGAAACACGTGTAGCGGGGCGCAATGTTGTGATTGCTTTCCTACCAAGACGGCCGACTTCCGGTTTGGTTACGAATTTTAATTAGCTGTGACGTCAGTTGCAAACGAAGAATAGCCCCGGATCTCTGTGCCGTCAAAAAAAACAAAAAACATAATGATGAAAATAGCCCCATAGACTAGAGTATACTTCTTTGTGGTTGAATTACCAGCAGCCACAGATGCAACATTGTAGCGAGTGAAAACCGCAAAATTTTGATGTGTCCATGTATGGGCAGATTTAGAATAATTTGTTACAAAATGTTGCAAATTCAAAGTCGGTATTCTTTCTTCTCTATGCCTAGCGCATCTCGTCGATATTGATGTTTCGTGCTGCTAGCCTTTTAGTGAGATCAAGGACAGTAATAAAATACCTTTGGTAAGATGGATATAAGAAGAAAGACCAGCAGTGAATTCAACCCGGTCCACTTGACATCGGGTATGACAGTGGTACCGTAAAACGTCAATAGCCCGGGCTTTTATTTGTTTCTCTTTTGATCAAAACACTTGCTCAGCAACGATGGGAAATACTATCAAATGCATTATTTAAACCAGTATGAATATTACCTTACATGTTTACCAGGCAATCGAATAATGACTGCACACACAGACGCACACGCAGAGTGGTAATATGGAGAGTTGGGGGAATTGGCTAGTTGCGTAAGATGACGGTCTACAACTTCCGGTTTGAGGACAGTGGGCACATGCATTTCCGGTTTCCGACGCCATCAACCAAGCCAAAGCAGAGGACTGTTTTTATAATGGTGTAAGGTAATTATGTCTTACATTATAACCTGTGATCGTCTTTCAGTGTAAAATTATTCTTTCTTATTTGAATTATGAAATGAAATTCCACACTGGAGCACACTTTACAAAGCAGTGAGGGGGGAGCTGCCTGATCCTGATGTCCTTAAAGTGGCGAGGTTTATAAGGATTTTTCAGCGGACATTGCACCACTCATCACTACCATAGGAATCATTGCTGATGTCCCACTGGTGGACTCAGCATTTGGGA
Source organism: Gadus morhua (assembly GCF_902167405.1). Classification (NCBI taxonomy): domain Eukaryota; kingdom Metazoa; phylum Chordata; class Actinopteri; order Gadiformes; family Gadidae; genus Gadus; species Gadus morhua. The sequence goes on from NC_044062.1 coordinate 25,778,577, forward strand.
AAGTTCAGGAAGGCAGTCCCATCTCCTACCAACACCCAGTGTCTGTGAGCCGGATTGTGTTATTCCACCCAGATGCCCCTCCACCAACACCTCTACCTCTAGATGGTTACAGGTTGGAGCCTACTAGCTGCCAGTTTGTGTGCTTTCTCCAACAGCAGCTACATCTGCAATCTCTAGGAACTCATTTGGAAATGGCCAGGAAAATAGAGGTTGCTACAAGGGAGCAGAGTGTCTCTGTAGAGTGGCAGCGAGTCAGGAAGAATAGGATCACATCTTCCCACTTCAGGGAGATTTTCCATGTCCGTGGTCAGAGCTCAGCAGAACGCCTAGCTGAGCGAATAAAAAAGGGTGTGGCTCAAACAGCATCAATGAAGAGGGGGGCCTGGCATTGGAGCCTGTTGCCATTCAGGGGGTATTGTCGGGTAAAGAACACCAGTTACTGGCCTTGTGGCTTTGTCATTCACCCTGATGCTCCCTGGTTAGGGTCATCTCCTGACAGGGTTGTTTGATCCAACTGAAAATCCACCCATTGGAGATCAAATGCCCAAATGCCAAAAGCTACGTTGACTGTTCAAACTTGAAATTACAAAGCGACACCATGAAATTAAAAAAGCAGCACAGCTACTACTTGCAGGTCCAAGGCCAGCTCCTCATTACAGGAATGGAGTGGTGTGACTTTGTTGTGTTTGCAGAAGAGGACATGGTAGTCCAGAGGATCTAAAAAGATACAGAGGTTGCTGCAGTCATTAGGGAGAAGGGAGATTACTTCATTTTTTACTTTTACATGGCAGGTTGCTTGAAAATCTGAAGTCAGTGGTGTGTGATGAGTAAGGAAGAAAAAAAATCAGAAGTTGACAACGAGATTTTTATAAATCAACCATAAATCTTTCATTTGGCGTGTGGTATTTTTTTAAAAAAAAAATTCACTTCAGTGTAATTAAAGGCTTGAAACACAGAATGGTTGTTGCATTTCAATTTTTTATCAGAATAACCCAGTAGAGTATTTTAACTTATTTTATTTTAACTTATAGATTATTTTATTTCATTTTCTTCAAGCTCTTTGAAATAATTCATAATTTACAATCTAATTTCTAACAACAAACCAAACAAATATATATATCAATCTATCTATCTCTAAATCTATCTATCTATATATAAATCTATCTATCTTTGAATCTATCTATCTCTAAATCTATCTACATACAGATATCTATATATACAAGTTTTTCATTTATGTTGTAGAAAGTATTTATTTTGTGCTACCAATTAATAAAATGATTAATCTAGTGTAACCTTCTACAAATTGTAAAGTAGATCTGGGATGAAATGTTACTGCTTCTCCACTACAACCGGAAACAGTCGTGCCAACCACGGAAACCCCGGAAGTTAAGAGACGCCATCTTGTGCACCAGGCCAATTCCCTGTGAGCCGCTAACGTTTCGGGAGGGGGCCGGGTCAAGTCGCAACCAATTCGATTTTGTCGAGAGGGGAGTAACTGAGCGCCCCCTCCCGAAGTGCTACAGCCCAGGTCGGCCTTGAACTGCGATTGGTCAGAAAGACGTAATAGCTAATGACAACATCGAACTCTCATGCAGGCTCGAATAGAGTGACAGACAAACACACACACACATTTAAGGAGTCTTTCACCCTCTCCGTATCCAGCTTATTCCACGCTTAAAGCACCCAGGCAACTAGTATGCGGCGAGCTGGGGCTCTCATGTTCCCCCCTGCGGTGTATTCCTTGTCCGCATCCCCTGCCATCCAGTTGTCATACGATTCATGCAGACTGGTTTTGAACGGCTGATTCCAAGGAAGTACTTTGCGTGTGCCGTGTTTTCCCACCGATGTGGCGAAGCTGTATGGTTATGTTGTTGAGAGCTTAAATAAATGCACTATTCTTCGTTTGCAACTGACATCACAGCTAATTAAAATTCGTAACCAAACTGGAAGTCGGCCATCTTGGTAGGAAAGCAATCACAAAATTGCGCCCCACTACACGTGTTTCAGTCACATTAGATTGTCGTTTCGCTATTATATTCTTTTGTTTGGCTAATAATGCCTACCAGCTCTTGTTTTTGTTGGTGGTGTTTGGTTGTCAAGAAGGAGTTCCTTTTTTCTGCGAGCGGAAGTGAAGTCCATCTCACAAACTGGCACGTAGGGTATGTCCTTCACGTACGTTGGAAGAAGCCAGCGATTTCCCACATCAGTGCATGTGCGAGCGCCATTGATTCTCGAAGAAGTCCAAGTAGCCCACAGCATTGCACCGACATGGGAACAGCACTCATCCAGCCCAGCCATACAATCAGTGTGCCGCTAAAACAACTCTGTATTTCTGAGCTAAAAACCATGACCTTAGCGGCGTATCCCTGGCCCTTTGGGAGTGATTTACCTAAAAATAAAATCAGTTAATCATGTTAGTAACAATACACAACCTCCTTGACAAAAGCGTCCGCTCATTTTCTTTGTTTACTACTCACCCTTGCATACACGAGAACTTTATCCGAAGACACAGGCTTGAACTGTAGGGTATGCACACAACCAGATACAAAGAAATTGTAGGAATCCATCGACTTCCAGGCACACATTTGCTCACCGGTTGCCCAAGATGTTCTATACACGAGGTAGTCCGCTATGCATAGGCGTCGATAACGGGGGGGACATGTCCCCACCACTATTTAAAATACGAATTTTGTCCCCACCACTTTTAAAAATGTGCAAACCAATTGCGACCGAAAAAATCCCCACATCCGAAATCGTCGAGTCTGCAACAGGTGCACACAAAGACATCCTCACAGCATGCATACCTGCCATCTAGTGGTAAATCCGCAGATTGCAAACATTTGAAAAACGCAATTTGGTATCTAGTCATTTGATTTGTAGACTGTCAGCCACTGTAGAAACATGGCGTTGTAAAATGACAGCGAAGTCGGTGCATTCCCATGGTGGCGCATTCAGATCGAACATTGTGACCTGAGAGAACGTAAACTTGGAAGGCTAGCTTTCCTAGCCTAGCTTTTATGACTTCTAGTACTAGCGAAAGCTAACGTAATATCATGGAATTAACTTGAGATGTACAGTATATGGAACACTAGAAACCATTGCTACTGTACAAAAGGTATTCCACTCAACCAATAAAAGTGGAAGACAGAAATGTGTAGTGGCCAAAGCATAGACTGTATCTAAAGCCGGTATGTAGCTTACTGCAGTGTTACTGCTAGCTAACCATTACCGTTAGCAATAGATGACAACTAGCAGTTAACTGAGTTAATATCAAAGCTTGAGCTGCTCCCCCCGCGACCCGACCCCGGATAAGCGGATGACGATGAGCGTGAATATCAAACATCGTAAAACAAGGTGATTTGTAGGTTTCTCTGCACTTACAGCGCATTTTTGCCTGCTGAAAAAGGATTTTATATTGGTTCCAGCTTTTCTCTCAGACATTATGGATCCAGTTAAGTAGCCTTGCGACTTGAGCCTTTTTTGTTGTTTGTATAATTTGTTGAATTATATTTAATGTCATTGCAAGGGGGAGGGGGGAGGGGGAACGTGTGCTGTCTGTACAAAGCGTTATAATGGAGAAGTTTCAAGACAGACAGACAAAAATAATCCGAAAATAGCTGGTCCTTTTGCTTCCTGTAAAAAGCATGTTTGTGACACTGGATAACGATATGGATACATCATCTACTTGCTGAGTCATTTCCTGTAGGGCTGGAGCCACAGGTTGAAGCGTATGCGTCCTTTGAGACCCCCTTTGATATATAAGAGACCCAATGGTAAGTCACCTATTGCATCACTTCCTTTAGGGCTTCGGCCTCCTAATTGATCATTGTAGTATAATTGAATGCCCTCTTTCATATATATGATACCTCCACCACTGGGACGTGGCAACAATTCTCCAAATCCATATGGGGAGGGGGGGGGGATGCTTGTGTACACTAGACACAAATAGGAAGCAAACTCAGGAATGACCTCTCACAAATATTTATTTAATAAATTGCTTCAAATAACCCTGCCTCGTTAAATCAATGAGCTTGATGTTTTGCTTTCAAAAATAGGTTATAGAAGAACTCTAAACTGCAGAAAATAAAAACATCCAAGCTGCATTTTAAGGATACCTTGGAATATCCGTCTATTTTTTAACCATCAGACCCTAGTTTACGACAAAAACAACACAATTGACGGCAGCTCCTTTGCCGCGTGGTTTTTAGAGCCATGTAAGGATTAGAGGGGGCGGTCGATAGCAACCACCATAGCAACCATGACGGTCAAGTGACTGGATGCAGCCCCGTTGAAAAAAATAGAATACCACCCTACACACTCAGGAGATTAATGATATTTAAATTATTATGACCATGAAGTCTTTATTTGCATGGGTTTACATTTCGTTCTGTGTAGCATGGAAAAATCGGAGAAACACTCCCATTCAGAATGCATTGGTTTACATTTCGTTTTTTGGAGCACGGTTATTTTTATTTATTTTCAGGTTTTGAGGAGGTGCTTGAAAGGTGCTAATTTTTCTGCAATAATCCAATGGAAAAACACGTTGGCTTTTTGTCAAGGGAACCCAGGGCGACGCTCACTTCAGGGTTGGCCAACATACGTCATCCCTCCACCACTCTATACTGTAAAAACACATGTTCAAGTTGAATGATAATGCATGAATTTATTCTTTATTCTGCCATAGTATTTATTTAAGGGGGGGGGGGGGGGGGGGCATACAAATCTTTTGGCCATGGTGGATCCCGATCTGGAACATTTCACCACCTCTGGTTGTTTTAGCAGCGAAATGCATTGTGTGTGTGTGTGCGTGTGTATAACACGCCATTTTATGTTGGAATGCGACGTAATCCAGTGTTTACGAAAACGTACCCTGTCAACGTATGCTTTTGCAGACTGGGTTGGCTCTCGGACGTGTTTCAAACAAGATGATATCATTAAAAGTTACATAAAGTAACGGTTTAATAACACAAACGCAGGAAACACTTGAGCTGCTAGTTTAGCGAAAGCAGCGTCCCTAGCAACCTGACGTTGTTGAAACATGCGAGCGAGCCGATGAAATCTTCCTAATAACTATAAAACTAAAGATCAGACACAATCACTGACTGAAGATTATTCAAGGAAAAAGTAAATTTCTTGCTAGAAATGTCATTAGAAACACGTTTAATGGTGATTCTGTCCTAAAATATTGCATTTCCTATTCAGATAATAAAGATCATACACATTTACTTACTGGAGATTATGCAAGGAAAAGGTATATTTCTCGCTAGAAATGTTATTAGAAACACGTTTAATGCAAGGGCGTCAGTTTGTTTTTAGAAGTGGTGGGGACAATAACCATAAGCTTGAGTGTGGTTTGAAAAGTGCTGGGTACCCTTATGTAAGCTATTTATCCATTCAACGCTGCATTACAGTATGCTGTATTGTCAAGTGTTGAAAATCCTATTCGAACAATAAAAGTTGAAAACCACAGTTTATGTTTTGGATTGTTTTACAAAACGGCGTTGGAAACACCCGGGTATTGGCTCGGGATATGTAATACTAATACACACAGGACGAAGAACAGTGTTGGCAATTTAACACTTATCTTGACATCAACAAAGTTTACCAGACAAACAATGCCAGACTGTAAAGGGGGTACGAAATGAAACGAGGTACTGAGCATCAGCCTTTTGAAGACGAGCAAGGGCTGCTGGTAGCATATGCTGCATTAAAAAAAGAAAAAAAAAAACAAGCGCCCAGAGGAGAATTGCATCTGCCAAATCCTGACCACCAGTAAACACTTGCGAAGGACCAATGTAGACTTCACTCGTTACAACATCATAAGCAAATTGCCCGCAAATAAAATCCCCTACAGTTTAGGATAATCACACAGCTTATGCGAGAACATATTTATGTCAGGATAGGCCTACCAGGCTCCAAGTCGTCACATATCTCAATCAGACAAAACAACTATAACCACATTGGCATAGCAATCGCTATGCCAATGTAGCTGCTGTGTAGCTGCTACTAGCTGCAATCTATATATACAGTGCATACTAGCTGGAGCACATACCAGAATCAGATCACAATCGCTTAGGCCCGTGGGTAACCTTTGGCCAGGTCATCACGAGCAAACAGAACCAGCAGCAAAGTTTACGTAAACCAATTTCTTACCTTATGTGGCCCTCCACATGCAGGCTAGATGATGTATCCTAGTACGCCTAGGATGATGTGTACTTTTACGCCTAGTAACGGGGACGCTGGCGAGTCTAACGCCGCTCTGTATGGCTTGTTTTTATTCAGTATTTTCAATGTTTCTCACGATTGCATTGAACATTTTGTTGTTTTTTTTGGTCTTTAGTAGTTTAGCTAAGTTTACTAGTTATTAGAGCTGTCAAGCGATTAAAAAATTTAATCGTGATTAATCGCATTAATGTCATAGTTAACTATTATTAATCGCGATTAATCGCAAATTATTTTTCTATGCTAAATATCCCTTGATTTTTTTGTCCCATAATTCTTCTCATTTTAATTCTCTTATCAACATGATGAAGTGCATCGGCTTGCCTTGTGCAAATGATTTTCTATTGATAACAACATTGGCATATACTGATCAAAACAGGACGATACAAAAAAAGAGCCTATAGTGCAAATAAACGACTGCTTTGAACAAATGTCATTTGAACATAGCAGTCAGGCTACTGCTTCTTTGTTTTGAGCCAAAAAAAAAAATTTTTTTTTTTTTTTTTTTAATAAAATAATTACGTTAATCGCGCGTTATTTTTTTAACGCCGTTAAATTTGGTTTGCGTTAACGCCGTTAATAACGCGTTTAACTGACAGCTCTACTAGTTATATATAGTCACTTACAGTACAGTCGGTGGACGCTGTTGCCTTTTGAACGCTGCTGCTGCTGCTGCTCACCGGAACGTCATTCTGAACATTATTTTTTTTTCGCAATTTTCTTTTTCTTCTTCTTTCTAGTTTTCTAACTTTTCATCAGTTTTCTTTTGCTTGCTTTCAACACCTTCTGTCTGAAACCCTTCTGGACCTCGGATCGGACTACAAAGTTATGTTAAGTAAGTGCGTCGGTTTTCTTTATTTATTTATTTATTCCTGAATTCTGCGTGTTTTGTTTTGTGTTTTGTGCGTGGAGTCGTGCAGCTGTTGGTGGATGACACCTGCTGGCCGGCTAGACTGCTGCTAACCCCCGGCGCCGTCCAACTGGCTTCCCCGTCTCCAGCGTAGCTACAACCGGCTTGCTCCACTCCTCTGCCTCCGCTGTGCTGGCTCTGTGGCTTCACCATAAGCCACAGAGCCCTGGAAACTGGTCCCTAGCTAGCCAGCTTGTGACCAGCTGGATGCTACCTGTCCGTGCCACTGCTGTCAGCTGTCCGGGACCTGCCTGCAGCGCTGGGCCATTGATTAGCTGGCTGCCGGGTGAGCCATTGCGGGGTGACTACATGCTAGCTGGCTGCTACAACCCTGCCCTCCGTCATCGTCCCCTGCTTAAACACTGGTATTCCATCTCCGAGCTCCTCCAATTACGCTCTTCACCATGCACTCCTGCCGGACACATTATATCCAACACAATCAAAGAACTCAGACTCCTTCGTCGGCCACGATATGTCCACAGAGGCAGCCGGAGGACGTTTGTTTACTCCGGCTCAGAAAATTCCATTTCCTCACTGTGGGCCAATCAGCACCCGCCAAAGACGCAACGTCATCAACATTACAACCACACCGTGCGCACTGTTTATCTCACTCCGCTACCCAGAACTCCTCAACCTGTCACCAACAAAAACTCATCTTTTCTGAAATTTGCACTTCTAAACACCCGTTCACTTAATAAAAAAGGACTTCCCCTCAGTGAATTTATTTCTGATTCAGCACTGGATTTTCTCTGTCTCACTGAAACCTGGCAAAAACCCATGGACTATTTTTCACTCAATCAAGCCACGCCCCCTGGATACTCTTACATTGACAAACCTTGTCTGGATGGTCATTCTGGTGGTGGAATTGCCATCATCCATCGCCATGACATTTAAACTGTCTGGTCCCAAGCCCCTGGTCATTGCAGTCATTTACCGTCCCCCTAAGCCCGACCCTGCCTTTCCCTCTGATCTATCGGCATTCCTTACCCAGCTCTGTGCTATATCTCCATCCGTTCTCCTCCTGGGCGATTTCAACACTCATGTGGACTCCTCTGTCTGCAAACCCGCAATCGAACTTCTGGAAATCTTTTCATTCTTCAACATCACCCAACACATCGATTTTCCAACTCATAACAAAGGCCACACCCTGGATCTGGTCTGTTCCACTGGCATCACAATTAGTCACCTGGCCAGTAACAACCTCCACATCTCCGACCATCTGGCCATTACTTTTCAAACTCACACTCCCTCCCCCCATGAGAAGCAAAAACGCACCATCACTTTCCGCAACCTCAAATCCATTAACCCATCCTCTCTTTCCACATGTCTTTCTGAGTCCATCGCTAAACTCACCATCACCCACAACAACTCCCCCGACTACCTGGTTAATTGCTATAACTCATCCCTCTCATCCTGCCTTGACCAGCTTGCACCTGTTCAGTCTAAATTGGTCTCATTCTCCCACTCTGCCCCATGGTACACTGACGAACTCCGCCATCTCAAATCCAAACGACGCCAACTGGAACGGCTTTCCCACAAAACAGGTCTTACCGTCCACCAGGAAATGTACAAACAACACCTCCAGCTATACAGCGACACCCTGAACTCAGCCTGCTCCTCCTACTACTCAGGAATCATCCAGTCTGGCAGCAGCAATCCAAGGACCCTCTTCAACACCATTAACACACTCCTCAAGCCATTGGACACCATCTCTCACTCCTTCTCAGTTGAAAAATGCAATAACTTCCTATCCTTCTTCAATGATAAAATCAGCACAATCCACAGCCAGTTGACCATCGACCCTGCTCTACGTCCCAAACCGGATCCCCCCCTAACCACCGGTCAATCCTTCTCCACATTTGCTACCATCACCTCCTCTGATCTTTCCTCCATAGTCTCAACCATGAAATCAACAACCTGCAACCTGGACCCGCTCCCCACCACACTTCTAAAGGCCTGTCTCCCCATTCTCTCCACCCTAATCACTAACACTGTAAACTCCTCTCTATCCTCCAGCCATGTCCCCTCCTCCCTAAAGCTTGCATCAGTCACCCCCGTACTAAAGAAACCCGGCCTGGATCCTGATTCCCCTAACAACTACCGCCCCATCTCCAATCTACCTTTTCTGTCTAAAATCCTGGAACGTGTTGTTGCCAAACAACTCATCACCTACCTTGACACCAACGACCTCTTTGAACTCTTCCAATCCGGTTTCCGCTCCAAACACAGTACAGAAACTGCCCTCCTCAAAGTGACCAATGACCTTCTGCTATCCTCTGACACTGGCTCCCTAAATATCCTCATCCTCCTTGACCTCAGTGCTGCCTTTGACACGATCAATCACTCCATTCTCCTCTCCCATCTCCAATCCACCCTTGGCATCAATGGCACCGCCCTCTCCTGGCTTGGATCCTATCTCTCCGACAGACATCAATTCATCGCCATCAACTGTCAATCAGCCACTACTCCTCTCATCCACGGTGTCCCCCAGGGTTCTGTGCTTGGTCCACTCCTCTTCATTCTGTACATGCTTCCTCTTGGTCAGATCCTTCGTCACCATGGACTCCGGTTCCATTGTTACGCCGATGACACACAGCTTTACCTCCCCTCCAAAAAACTCCAAAACTGCCTTTTTCCACCTCCGAAACATCGCCCGCCTCCGCCCCAACCTGTCAACTACCGCTGCTGCGACACTCATCCACGCTTTCATTTCATCCAGGCTTGACTACTGTATTGGCCTTCTCTACGGCACCACCAACAAAGTCCTCAAAAAACTTCAATATGTCCAGAACTCAGCTGCACGCCTCCCCACTGGTACCCGCTCCAGAGAACACATCACACCTGTCCTCCGTGAACTCCATTGGCTTCCAATTAAACACAGAATTAACTACAAAATCTTACTCATCACCTACAAGGCCCTCAACAGCCTAGCCCCCCCCTACCTTGCCGACCTCCTCCATCACCACGCCCCCTCCCGATTCCTCAGGTCCAATTCTGCCAACCTGCTACAAGTTCCACGGACTGAGCGACGGACTTGGGGTGATCGGGCCTTCTCAGTTGCTGCCCCCACCCTTTGGAATTCACTCCCCTCCCACATCAAAGTCTCTCCAACCCTCTCTTCTTTCAAATCTGCCCTTAAAACATACCTTTTCACACTAGCCTTCCCCACCTAACTCTCACCTTATACTTCATGTTTAACCTCTGTTTTTCTTTTATTCCTAGTCTGTCTTACATAGTTTTGATAGGGTAATATGTAAAGCATCTTAGAGTACCATATTAAGCGCTGTATACATTTCATTTATTATTATTATTATTATTATCCATATCGTTATCCAGTTTCACAAACATGCTTTTTACAGGAAGCAAAAGGACCGGCTACTTTCTGAATAAAAATGTCAATTTTGGTCTGTCTGCAAAACTTCTCCAGTGCGTTCACACCAAATGCGATGGGGCGATAGGATCCCATACAAAGTGAACGTATAGACGCGTATCGGGCGAATTTTTGTCGCGCCACACTTTCCAGTAGGGCCGAGATCGTTTATTGGCCTGTGGCATGTGCCACCGCGACCACTGACATACCATGGCATATGCCGTTCTGGAACGGTAACTGCCGTTCTGAAACGGTAACTACCGTTCTGAAACGGTAACTGCCGTCGCGACCACTGACATACCATGGCATATGCCGTTCTGGAACGGTAACTACCATTCTGAAACGGTAACTGCCGTTCTGAAACGGTAACTGCCGTCGCGACCACTGACATACCATGGCATATGCCGTTCTGGAACGGTAACTGCCCTTCTGAAACGGTAACTACCGTTCTGAAACGGTAACTACCGTTTTGAAACGGTAATGCCATGGCATATGCCTTTCTGGAACGGTATCTACCGTTCTGAAACGGTAACTGCCGTTCAGGTGGAACGGTAACTGCAGTTCCCAACAATGGTATGTGACACCAGCATAACTCCTCCGTATAATTTCAAGACAGGTATTGCCATAAATGTAAAGGTATATATATTTGGTATTTATTGACACAATATCACAACATAACGCCGTAAATAAAGGGATTTACACGTTTCTCTCGTCCGTGCTGTTGTAAGGATATTTCCGATCTGTTTGTTGTTGCTTTTGTAATGACAGATGCTTTTGAAAACAGCCGGACTTGCTCCGGTGACGGTAGTTATAGCCTAGCCTTCTAGGTGGCCATAGAGCTATAGTCTATTGCTTTGTTCCAATATCCATACTATCCGCAGTCATTATACTTTATTTTAGTATGACTTATTTTTTATATAGTTTGAGTACGTAGTGCGTTGCAATTAAGATCAGGGCGAAAGGAAGTGTAGTGAAAGGACCCGAATGGTATACTCAAAACGGTCAAACCGATGAGTGTGGATTGATGTACACCTTTCGTGCTCCACAGCAGCGATCTTAGCTACGTAGCTGAAGAGGCGGAGCCAGGCTGAGCCAACGTCGGCGCATTTTCTTTAATAGGTCCATGCATTTTCCACGTATCCTGCATTAATGGAAAATGGTAATTACCAGTAGATATTCCTTTCCTGTGGTATTTGCCCGTTCATACACACATACCACTCATGATTCACAGCTACACAATCATTCTTATAAAAACGGTAGGTGCCAGTAGAAACTGGTAATTACCATTTTCCATGAGTGGCATGCCAGCGGAAAAACGGTAGGTGCCAGTAGAAACTGGTAATACCATTTTCCATGAGTGGCATGCCAGCGGAAAAACGGTAGGTGCCAGTAGAAACTGGTAATTACCATTTTCCATGAGTGGCATGCCAGCGGAAAAACGGTAGGTGCCAGTAGAAACTGGTAATACCATTTTCCATGAGTGGCATGCCAGCGGAAAAACGGTAGGTGCCAGTAGAAACTGGTAATTACCATTTTCCATGAGTGGCATGCCAGCGGAAAAACGGTAGGTGCCAGTAGAAACTGGTAATACCATTATACATGAGTGGCATGCCAGCGGAAAAACGGTAGGTGCCAGTAGAAACTGGTAATTACCATTTTCCATGAGTGGCATGCCAGCGGAAAAACGGTAGGTGCCAGTAGAAACTGGTAATACCATTTTACATGAGTGGCATGCCAGCGGAAAAACGGTGGTTCCAGTAGGAAATGGAACTTCCGATTAACATAATTGGCTTGCCAGCGGAAAAACTTTTGGCCTGTATGCCATGATACCACTGGATCATGTTGATATAGAAAGGTTTATGACACTGGATCAGGGTTAAATGATAGGAACCTATAGGCCTACTTAAAATATTTGGTTAAACACCAATAAGAACAGATGCAAAACTTAATATTTGGCCTATTGAATAGTTATGAGCTGAAGCAGTCATACAGTAGGCTTTATTATAGGCTACGCTACTAGAACATCTTGATAAAACACGAGTGGAAAAATGGATGACTGTCTAGCCATAGCCTACAGTGCCACCCCTATAGGGACCTGGCTCTGGTGCACTAACCGGAAACTACGATCGCAACCGCAATAAACATCTCGCTTTGAACGGTGAACTCTTTACACATAGTAGTTATAAAGCTATTAAAACTACAAAATGACTCCATTAATGCAGGATACGTGGAAAATACATGGACCTATTAAAGAAAATGCGCCGACGTTGGCTCAGCCTGGCTCCGCCTCTTCAGCTACGTAGCTAAGATCGCTGCTGTGGAGCACGAAAGGTGTACATCAATCCACACTCATCGGTTTGACCGTTTTGAGTATACCATTCGGGTCCTTTCACTACACTTCCTTTCGCCCTGATCTTAATTGCAACGCACTACGTACTCAAACTATATAAAAAATAAGTCACACTAAAATAAAGTATAATGACTGCGGATAGTATGGATATTGGAACAAAGCAATAGACTATAGCTCTATGGCCACCTAGAAGGCTAGGCTATAACTACCGTCACCGGAGCAAGTCCGGCTGTTTTCAAAAGCATCTGTCATTACAAAAGCAACAACAAACAGATCGGAAATATCCTTACAACAGCACGGACGAGAGAAACGTGTAAATCCCTTTATTTACGGCGTTATGTTGTGATATTGTGTCAATAAATACCAAATATATATACCTTTACATTTATGGCAATACCTGTCTTGAAATTATACGGAGGAGTTATGCTGGCGTCACATACCATTGTTGGGAACTGCAGTTACCGTTCCACCTGAACGGCAGTTACCGTTTCAGAACGGTAGTTACCGTTCCAGAACGGTAGTTACCGTTTCAGAACGGTAGTTACCGTTTCAGAACGGCAGTTACCGTTCCAGAACGGCATATGCCATGGTATGTCAGTGGTCGCGACGGCAGTTACCGTTTCAGAACGGTAGTTACCGTTTCAGAATGGCAGTTACCGTTTCAGAATGGCAGTTACCGTTCCAGAACGGCATATGCCATGGTATGTCAGTGGTCGCGACGGCAGTTACCGTTTCAGAACGGCAGTTACCGTTCCAGAACGGCATATGCCATGGTATGTCAGTGGTCGCGGTGGCACATGCCACAGGCCATTAAACGATCTCGGCGTCTCTCACACTTTCGCTGTGCACAGGCGAGCGCGTTCACGAGGATTTATTGAAATATTTCAATATTTCAACTTTGACACGAATTTTGCGTGATGACAGCCCGGACTGCAGTGCAGTCCGGGGTGAACTGCAGCATGGAGGAGAAAGTGATTGATGCCGTTTGCGACTCTCGGAGCTCTATATACACCAAACGCGAATTTATTCGCCCCTTCGCGTTGTCGCCGAAGTTTTGTCACGCCACACATCAAAATCTGTCGCTGTGCAAGTTTTGTCGAATTTGTCGCGCCACAACTTGACTCCAGGACAGTGCTTCATTCACAACCATGGCCGAAATAACGAGCATTGCATGTCTTTACCTTTTGTGGAAGAGGGAGAGACGTCGGAATGCCCGTCGTTTATGGGTTCATGATATCCTTCAGAGACGTACAGTGCTCGGCGAATTTCACCATCTTCTGCAGGAGCTCCGTCTGGATGACGACCGCTTCCAGCACTATTTCAGGTTGACTCCGGCCCAGTTTGATGACCTGCTAGGTAGAGTCGGTGCTAGCATTTATCGGCTCGACACCAGCTACAGGCGCTCCATCTTGGCTTCGGAACGCCTGTCCATCTGTCTCCGGTGAGTGGTAGTTTCATAATTTGTGTGTCAAAATCGAAACATAAACTTAAACATTTACTTCAGGTTCAACCAGCGGGCGTCATGGTAGACAGCTCCATTTAGTGGACATAGCAGATTACAGTTTGAAATGATTGATTATCCTCTGCCGACAATAGTATGTATGTATACTATGTAGTCAAATACAATAAATAGATCCAATATTTTGATCAAATATGACTCCTGCCTTTGTAAACGTTTTTTTTTTTTTGATGAATAAACAGGGCAAAATGATTGTAAATTAATGATACCTAATAGTATCTTCACTAAAATAGAATTACATTTTCTTTTTATTATGCAGATACCTAGCCACTGGGGACTCCTACAGGAGCATCGCAAATAGTTTCCGTGTTGGGATCTCCACTGTCTCCAGCATTGTCCCTGATGTTGCTACTGCAATCTGGGACTGTCTGGTGGAGGAGTTCATGGCTGTGCCCACCACAGAAGAGTGGAGGTCCATTGCAGGGAGGTTTGAGTAGCAGTGGATTTTTACTCTTTGCTGTGGAGCATTGGATGGGAAGCATGTGGTCATCAAAGCCCCTGCTCACTCAGGATCCATGTACTTTAATTATAAGGGAACTTTTTCTCTTGTTCTCTTGGCGGTTGTAGACGCGGAATATTGTTTCCGGGTGATTGCTGTCGGGGGCTATGGAAGAACCAGCGATGGTGGGATTCTGGCAAACTCTGCTTTTGGTGCAGCGCTTCGGTCTGGCACCCTCCAACTGCCTGCTGACCTGCCACTAACAGGAGCTGACCACCGAGGACCACAGCCACATGTATTTGTGGCTGATGAGGCCTTTCCACTTCGGAACAAACTCATGAGGCCATTCCCTGGTCGCAACCTGACAAGAGAGCGCCGGGTTTTCAACTAACGTCTGTCCCGAGCTCGGCTGGTTGTTGAGAATGCCTTTGGGATCCTTTCTTCCCAGTGGAGGATCTACAGGCGTGCCCTCGAGGTCAAGGTAGAGGTTGCGGAGAAGTGTGTGAAGGCTACCTGTGTTCTCCACAACTTCATGCGGAAGACCACCCCCCCCCCAAGTGCATTGAGGGGGAAGATCCCAGCTGGTGAGGTGGACCCACCGCCAGGTCTGGGAAGAGTTGCTGCCAACAACTCAGCGAGGGAAGCAATCAGGATTCGGGAGGCCTTCACGTCCTACTTCCCTACAGAGGGAACCGTCCCATGGCAAGACAACGTGTAGCATACCAGCACACCCAAAACGGCGCGACAAATCAAAACTTGCCGCCAGTTTTCTCTCGCGAAAAATTCGCCCGATACGCGTCTCTACGTTCACTTTGTATGGGATCTTGTCGCCCCGTCGCGTTTGGTGTGAACGCACGGTTAGGTAGGCCTTGATGTCTTTGTGCGCGCCTATCGCATGATTTTAGACTCTACGATTTCGGTTGAGTATGTGGGGATTTTTTCAGTCGCAATTGGTTTGCACATTTTTAAAAGTGGTGGGGACAAAATTCGTATTTTAAATAGTGGGGGGGACATGTCCCCCCCGTCCGCCCCGTATTCGACGCCTATGGTTTTGTGTATCCGTCCTAAAATATTGCATTTCCCATTCAGATAATAAAGATTAATATAGGCTACGTAACAATTTCACCAAATGCTAGGAGAACGTCTAGCCCCCTGTTGGTGCTATTCCTCCATTCATTTCCAATGGAGAAGAAAGCGTGTTCAGGGTCACGCTTTGGTCAGGGAAAGAGTGACCCTGAACACGCCTTACGATGTGGACCAAAGTATCTATTTCACGCCTTGGCGTGATACCGGGTTGGTGTGTGCCACGGAATAACAGTGTAATTTACTTGCATTGGAGCAAATTCCGTGGCTACATCACAGACAATTTAAGTGATTCCGTTAGACCACAACAGACTTTGAGTTAAGCGCCCGTGGTCGACTTGCTTGTTGAAACGGGGATCCGTGTTTCGAGCCACGGAATAACAGTGTCATTTACTTGCATTGGAGCAAATTCCGTGGCCACATCACAGACAATTTAAGTGATTCCGTCAGACCACCACAGATTTTGAGTTAAGCCTCCGCCGTGGTCAACTGTGGTACACACACAGATTGAAACGGGAATCTGTGTGTGTGCCACGGAATATAAGTGTCATTTACTTGCATTGGAGCAACTTCCGTGGACACATCAAGGACAATTTAAGTGTTTCAGTGAGACCACCACGGGTTTTGAGTTAAGCGCCCGTGGTTGACTCGCTCGTTGAAACGGGGATCCGTGTGTGAGCCACGGAATAACAGTGCGTTGTAAACCCGAATAAGTTATTAGAACTTAAAAAAATTGAGGCAATCGATTGCCTCAATTTTTTTAAGTTGATTAACTTAAAGTCAAAATTTTCCAGAACTTAAAAGGTTGGATGACTTGCCAATTGAACCATTTGATAACAGTTGAATTAAAGTGCTCATTTAGCTAAGCTCAAATATTTGCCGTTAATATGACTTACAATTTTCTGTTGAGGCAACTCAAATATTTGCAGTTAATATGACTTACAATTTTCTGTTGAGGCAACTCAAATATTTGCAGTTAATATGAATTACAATTTTCTGTTGAGGCAACTCAAATATTTGCAGTTAATATGACTAAAAAGTTTCCAGTTTACAAACCACTATATTAAGTTCACAACAACACCATTTTATGTTAACAAAACTCAATGTTTATTAGTTGTTCATTGATTTTAAGTACACATTAGTGACATATGTGTTTGTTTACTTAAAAACATGCGACTCAAAACGTAAACTAAAACCCAAATGTGTTCCTGGTCAGTAAAGTCCATAGGAAATAGATATTTATCACACAACTAATCAGATAGTCAGGAAAAGAATCAGAGTTATGACCCACACCACACCTGGTGGCATGTCATGGGACCTTTAAGAACATCTTCACTTAAAACTCTAAAATGCAAATGTATTAACTAGTATCAAATGCAGTGGAATTTGGGTCATCTTGCGCAGCCCACAATGGTTAAGAAAAACATTAAAACATACAAAACGTTAGCCTTTAAACCCAGGTCAAAAGGCGAAAATTGAACCCAGGGTCTTTTACGCAATGAAAACACATAAAATAAGCCCTCTTAAATAAGAGCAACGCTAACAGCCCAAATGGCTTCCATGAGGGGCAGTGCGAACTGTTCCAAATCAGCATTTTCTAACCATTAACATTGCTCAAAATAGCACCAAACATCTGCAGTAGCATGACTAAGGTCCCTACACATAGAACGAAGCATCAACAACTTAGTTAGTGTACCGGGAGTTTATTAAAAAATACTGTTTTACAAGTCTGTGCCTTACCGTTAGGCATAGACCGCGGAACCGGCCTGGCCCGGGTAACTTTTTGAAATGATTATTAAAAAAATAAATGAATGTTTGCATGCAAGTTTTTTTTTCAACTCAAAACCTGTCGACAAGATCAAACTTAAACACAACCCATGCTGTAATAATTGAATCAAGCGTATTTCTAAACCAATATTGTTCACGTCACACGTCATGCATGAATGTTGCAAAATGTAGACCTATAACTGCGCAGCACTGAAAATCGCGCGAAATAAGTAGAACTAGTGATTGTGGTAGACTGCAGAGATTGTTCGTGGCGTGGATTGGAATATCAAAATGAAAAGGCACAAAACCATGTTTGAATATTTCAAAGGAAAACAAATAAAAAGCGCAGCATCATCTGATGGGACAGCTGTACCCCAACCTTCAACTGTGGACCACCAACCAAGCAACAGAGAGGAATGTTCTTCAACTCCAACTACGCTAACCGAACCAAACCTAGCTGAGGCTAGCCATGGGAACTGCTCAAGTGAGTATGCAATGACTGCTGTTCCTGTCGCAAAAGACCTGCTGCCCGAAGTACACAAACTTCTGAAACTTTTTTTCACCATCCCAGTCAGTACGGCATCAGCAGAGCGTTCGTTTTCCACACTTCGTCGACTGAAATCATACCTCCGATTCACAATGACACAAAAAAGACTGAATGACTTGATGAACTGCCATATTCACCGTGACATTCTGGAGGACATCGACATGACAGCCATCGCTAAGGAGTTCGTGCAGGCCAATGACAGACGCAGGCAGGCCTTTGGGAAGTTTTAAGCGTGGGTGGTAGTGAACTGGACTTTGGACTGTGGCATGGTCACTGATGACGGTAAGGAGGCCCACTGCAACACTTTCAAGCTCTGGCTGAGACTCGTCCTGAATGAATGAAAAAGAGATACTAATCACAAACTAATACATGGAACAGAACAGATTACATAATTTATTTCTTTAACCAAGTCCAAATGAAATCCAATAAGGGAGACCTAGGTCTCATTGTAAGAGGTGAAAAGCAATAGATCCATGTTCTGCACACATAAATCTAAGCGGTGTGAGGGACTGAAACCAAGCTCAATGACATTTACAGGAAATTATTTTACATCTTATTACTTTGAATGAAATACAGTTCCTTTATAGTGAGGAGAAAGAAAACCATACACTAAAACTGTATGGGTAGACTTTATAAAGGTAAGTCCTAAAACATGTTAGTATTTTGATTAACCGTTTGTATAATACACAGTAGAATCTGTTAGTGACTTAAGGAGACTTACTGTGCAGGTTCTGAAAAATCCAGAAACGTCCTCGCGCATATATACAGGAAGGCAGTGGAGAACCGTAGTGCGCTTGGTGTGGGTGACATGGATTTCCTATTCAGATAAAAACAGAATTGTATATACAGAAGTGTTCACTGAACAAAGCTGATTTTAAACCGTCCAAACAGAACATACGTCCACAAATAACCTGTTCACATCTTTAATGCAATCAGACAAATGGCAAACACAAAGTGGACTAATAATTGCAAAATTCACAAAGCTCATTTAAATCATTGAACCTGTTCAATGTTCCACTGGTTCAACCTAGGAAATGTGTAATAATCTATTTACCTGTTCATCGTGGATTTTTAAAATTTCAGCCAGAGCATCTGCTGTCTTCCCAGTTTTTGATGCCTTCTGTCTGAATAAGGTCATCAGTCGAGGAAGATGGCGATCAAGCTCAGCATAGAAAGTGTTGGGTAGGTTCTGATTCGTAATCCGCTGGAACTCTGCATACAACTACATTGAAAAAACAGCAGGAGGAGAATACCGCAACATGACTTAAAAATTGGAAGAATTGCAAAATGAGTAAGAATCACAATTTTCACTTTAAAAGAGCTGATCCATATTACCTCAGACTCTATTTTGAGAGCAGGCCAGAGGTCCATAAGCTCGTTGACTGGTGGGGAGGACATCACTATGGTCTGTCGGCGTAGGGGAAATGTGGTCTCCATCATCTTTCTAATGAGGGGAAGGTTCTTCTCAGTCTTCTTGACTTCTTCAACAATTGTCTGCCTCAACTGCTCAAGGCTTGAAGGATCCTTTCCTTGGGCAAAGTTAGGTAGGAAGTTGACTTCCGCTCGCTTGGGTCTTTTAATGTTGGAATGTGAAGGTTCATTTTCAGGATTAGTGCTACTTCTTTTTCCAGAATTTACAGTGACCTCTTGACATCCAGCCCGCCTCATCTTGTTCCTATAATTGCCCATCTTAAACTTGATGCTGTATTTCCAGCCAGTCTCAGATCCCGCTTCCTTCAAGCAGGGATGTTTGGCTACAAGAGCCTGAGCAACCATTGCGATCTCTTTATCGCCTGGGTAAGCCTTAAAACCATACAGAATAGATGCAAGCTTGTCTAAAATGTCGTGCTTTAGGTCTCTTGTCAGCTTAAGGTGTGTGTTGTTCTTCTCATATTCCGCATTTCCATCTCTAAGTTTCAGTTCTACATCAAATGCAAATGTTGGAACTGGAAAAGGACCTGGAGGCCACCTGCTGAGACGCTCTGGAGATGACACATCTGAAAGTAGAACAGTAGATGCAATAGAGGTGGAGTCTTGTGAAAGTGAGATGTGCACAACAGCTTTTTGTGGCAATTCCTCAATGTCTGCAAGGGAAGTAAGTTTCCCGTCGAAGTCTGGATCTTCATAAAGCAAATCAAAGTCAAGGTCGATGTCCAGCTGTTCTTTCATAAAGTTAATCAGTGCATCAACACTGGCTGGTCGTGAGCTGAGTTTGAATTTTCTAGCCCGGTCTTGCTCAACAACACAAAGAATCATTTGTCGGGATGCAGCTGCCATTGTGCTAATGAAAAGACAAAATCAGGTTGTTGAAGGGTACCATACAATTGGATAATTCCACAGAGTGAATAAAGACCAATAACTGATAAATAAAATAACCATTATTACCTGAACTCAGTTCTGTCTCACTTCAATGAAGCGCTTCAGGGTCAGCAGCAGCGAGCCGTCTACTTTGTATGCTGAGAGAGGGACTGTATCATTCAGACAAGAATGCAGGTGGATCGACAGGCTTGTATTTGCAGTTGACAGCTCATAGGACAGTAGATGTTCTACATACCAGGAGTCATAATCAAGACACAGAAAAGATACATTAGGATTTACAAGGAGGATCTGTTCTATTTTGCAAAATTTGGACAGTCCACCGCTGTCTCCTACAGACAGAAACATTCCACAGACATAGTCTGTTCCATCAATGGTCACATTTGATGTCTTGTAGATAATGTCACTAGTTGTTTGTTCTCTAATGTGTACTTGAGCAACCTCTGGTAGAGCTGAAACCAGAACAGACTCAATCCTGGATGCCTGAGTTTTTAGCTTGAAAAATGATGGTGCAGCAAGATGATATGCCATCATATGTTGGTGTCTGATTGCCATTGTCTTCAAAATATTTTTGAAGTTTTAAGCGTCATGCACCACTCTTTTGAAAAAGCGGTGCTTGGCCTCAAACCGCATGGTCCAAACGTGCAGCAGGGGCCCAAAGCACTTGACAAGAGCAGGATAGTGCTCCACATAATGATGTTTAGGACGGAGCCTAACCTCAGGGAAAACCTCTAGCAGTGCCTGTCTATGATCACTGATTTTGCACTCAAAATAGTCCAAGGTTTCATCTGTAAATGATGGGCACAATGCTAACTCTACCACCTCTTTCAGCTCCATAAAACGGCCCATGCCTTATCACCTTCTGGTACTACACTGCCAACAAGCAATGGAAGAAGTCGGAGGAGAGTGGCATTTTCATGTGCATTACCTCCAATTGTTCCTCGAGAAAGCAACGTTTTGGGAGGTGGTTGAGGTCTATCCACTTTATCAGCGTGCTGATATGGGAATGATGTAATCTTGTTGTTCAAATACTCCAAAGTGAGGTACTTCCGCCGGATCATCTCTTTAATACAAAGAGAAAGCTCCATGGGAACGATACCTTCCAGAAGATCGTGGAGTATATCAGGAGGAAACCCTGTGATTGTATGGAAGTAATTCAGGGATTCTCGCAAGGCACAGCCACCTTTAACACCAAAGTGGCTGCTCAACGTGTCACTTTCTTGCACAGTTTGCACTTGTAGGTCATGGGTAGCTTTGGTTCGCTGAGGAAACTTTCTCTCTCTGACTTCAGTTACTTGAAACTGTTCAACTGAGCCCATACAGAATCTGCAAACATGGCCTGTTCTAAATGACTCTACAAAGCCACCTAATCCATGAGCAGCCAAATTGTCAGCAGAAACACAAAAGACAGTGCCTTTGACATTCTGAGCAATGCTTTCGATGAGGACACCGTCATTTTCCAGGGTATGAACATCACGCAGCAATGGAGCAAGTACAGCTGAATATCCATACTTATGGACGTCTGTCACTTTTACCAGTATTGCGAGCTGTATAGCATGTAATGCTGACCTGTGTTTTGGTGGCACATTAGCGAGGACCAAATATACAGCGCAAAATTTGGGAATTACGCGTGATGTGCCAAGCGGATTGCAAATTTCAAGATCATCAATATATAGCTGGAGTGGTAGGATGAGATCCCCTGTTGACAGCAACTCATTTTCAAGGAAATGAGAGCCATTGGAGCATGATACATATTGACCAGATGCAGTATTTTTTTCAGTTATCTTGTTAAGAATGTCTGTGTTTTTAAACAGCTCTTGAATCATTGAAAGGATAGGAACATACATGCTGGTATGTCCAGGTTCCTACAACTGATACTCCACTGGCATAACACAAGGATAGTTGCGCTCAATAAAGGTTTTTCTACGCTTGTGTGAACTCAACTCGGCACCTTTAAAGTTTGATGTAGACAGAACATTGCAGTCCATGACAGCCGCAACAACTTCACTAAGTGTAGGTTCTGTAATAATGTTACCATTTCTTTGCAGTATGTCACTAACTGCCTCTTTGATCAACAGCTCAGATAAGGAGAAGATGTCATTCAAGTCGTCTACTATTTCCTGAGTAGCTGTGTTTGAGACATGGAGGATAGCCTGCATCTTTAGGAATAAGGAAGAAAGGTTTTTTTTAAGTTGATTTCTTAGACTGCCAGTGTCACACTGATCACCATTCCCCACTTCTCTGCTCGGGCCTGGGCATTCTTCATGCAAATCACTAGTTCCCTCAGAAATACTGGCTTGAAGATTATGGGGATCCTCACTGACAATATCAGTTTGAAAGTGTGATGCAAGACCTTCTTGGTGTTCTCTACTTTTATGGGAATTAAATGAGGAGCACACATTTGTGCGATAGCTACAATCCTTATATGGGCACGTCACTGTTTCATGATTTTTCAAATGCTTTCTGAGATGACAAACGTCTGCTGGTATGTGCATAAAGAGCAATTAAATAACACAGTCCCCTGACTCTGCTCTGCACAACTGCTAGATTGTGCTGTATGATATCTTGACAGATGAGTACTGGGTGCATTAAGTGTCTGAAATGTACAAATGCTATCAATGTAGAGGCATGGAAGAGGGCTGATTCTGGAATAGTGGCTGTGCTGCAGCCTGTAGTGTCTAATGCCCTGTTTACACCTACCCGATAGTGGGCCCCGATGGTGCCCGATGGCTAAATCAGCAGCTATCGTTATAACATCGGCAAATAGCGTGGTTGCATCGGGAAACACCGTTACTCTTCCCGGGAACATCGTTAGACAACGGGAAGAAACGGGAAGAAATGCTCAATGATCGGGCAACAACGGGCAACATCGGCAAAGAACGAACATGTTTGTTAATTTTGGGTCAATCGGGGTAGAATCGGTTACCAGGTGTTGCTATGGGCTAATCGGCTATAATCGGGAATAGAACGGGAGTATAACGTAAGACATCGCAAATCGTTCGGGAATTTTCCTGGGCACATCGGCTATATTCGTTAATCTTCCGCGCTTTATCGTGTTTTATCGTCTTTATATCGGCAACCTCAACACACGAAAGACCCTCGAGAACCCTAGACAAATAACGATTGTGAGTGACCAGATTGTGTTAAGGAAGACCCTCAATCTGCCACTTGTGTATAAATAGGGGGTGATGGATGGATGTCCTACTTTTATAATTACAGGGTACTTCGCCCATTTAGAACCGGCGTTCTATTATTATAAAATCGCTATTGTAATATAAATAAATATATAAATAAATATCAGTCTAAACCAGTCTCCCCTTTGCCTTCTCCCGAAATGACAAATGCCAAATGACGTCAAATGACGCCAAACTCACTTCGGGTGTCTTCCCTGGCATACATCGTTATGTTATCGTTATAACATCGGGTATGTGTAAATGCTACCCCGATAAATTGACCCGATCATACATTTTTAGCCCGATGTCACCCGAATCACCCCGACTTCCACATCGGTGGTCCATCGGCCATTAGCGGCCATTAGCGGGATGGTGTAAACGGGGCATAAATAACTGTATTCTGGAGGTGAAAGAAGCTGCGCACAACTTACAGTTCCAGATCATTCTTGAACCAGCAACCTAAAAGGCAAAGAAAAAAAATTTAGACCACGATCTAAAACTTTAAAAAAATAATGGCTAATATAACCAAAAGTTAATTACTGTTAGCTTACCAAAACATGATCATGGTACAGCCTACACTGCTTTAAAATTACAACATGTTTTCCTCAAAACAATGTGTTTTATATAACGTCTATAGATGGAAAATAGCATAAGTAAATGTATTAGTTTTTAATACGCATCTTTGGACACATTTTTTAAACCATTTTTTTTACATCATATGTCTTGCAAGCAAATACAAAGTAAAGCAAAAATATGATCTGTGCAGTGCCAAAGGTTAAATATCAATTAGGAAAATGGTATTCATGAACAGAACACATTCATGAATTGTTGACTTGAATACAGAAAAAAACATTATTATGACCAAACAGGCAAGTAGAATAAACAATGATATGTATGTGCGGGAGTGCAATTTAAGTTATTTGTATTAAGAGTGAAAGGGGTGGGGGGTATAGAAGAATTCACATTCATTGGATTACCATTGTCACGCTCCGATAAGGAGACAGACAGGAAGTGAACCCAGAACCACGACTCAAGGGGCGGCCAAGCAAAACTAACATTACTGTAAAGAAAAGCAGCAGCGCTTGAACTTTACTGCATGGTTAATCAACAATAAAGCCGTTTCTTTAGATAATAAAGATGCTCACATTAAATACAAGAATCACTGAAATCCAATATAAGAAGGCATGTCCTATTTGTCTAGTCCAATGACAATTTATGGTCTTCATTTTGAGTCGCTAGCCGCGTTTACATGGACACTTCTGATCCGATTAGAATATATATATTCCTATCATCCTTGTGTACATATTAAACTGTTTAATGCTATTACATAATGCAAACAATGCATGGATTTCAGTATTAAAGCTCCCGACATGCCTTGTTAGCAAGCTAACCATGCGGTGTCAAGAGTCGGATCATGGATACGGAGTATAATATGATATAATATAATAGTAGTATAATATGATTTGTGTTGTACGTGTATGAAAAACACGTTGAAATTCCATATTTTAATTAATCTTAATTTTATGTTGAATTCGTACAATTAATGAAATGGCACTGATAGTTGGGGAAAATTAAGAAGTATGGAAAAACGTCAGCATTATCTAAGCCCCCGACTTGCTCTGTTAGCAAGCTAACCATGCAGTGTCAAGTTACATGGCTAATATGGATTGCGTTGTACGTGTATGAAAAAACGTTGAAATTCAATACAAAAAATTGAATAAGTCTTCATTTTATGTTGAATACTTACAATTCATCAAATGGCGCTGATAGTTGGCGAAATAAGTAGTAGACTGGTATAGATGAGTATAGATTGGACTGACGTTTAAGTTCGAAGCTCCTTTTCCTCTTTATCGCTCCAACCGAAACCCACGTAGCGCCTCACGTTGTGCCTGACGTTGCGGGTGACGTCAGACAAATTGACGTTGAAACTGTCGAGTTGTAAATACCCTTACATTAATAAACTGTGGTTACATAATCCGGAAAAAAGTTAATGTTGATTAAAAAATTATCATCTTAATAATAAATAAATAAATAAATCTTCCCGTGGGCCGTCGCAAGCCACGAAACTCGCGGCCGGAGAACGGCGATTGAATACAGCAAGAAGAGCCGCCTCAGTCGAAATCATAAGAGCCAAAATCATGTCATTCCTCCCCGCCCACCTCCTCCCCCACACTAGAACAGCGTGAAACAGGACGACCAGAGCATTTTTTTCACCAATACCGACTCACAGGGCATTCATTGCTAATATAGTGACCACCACAAAATTAATGAAAAATGTAATGAATTAAATTTAATCAAAAAATATTGGTAACAATTACTCAAAAAGGAAGAACATGTTACACCAACTTGACATAATTAAGTTAGTATAACTTTTTATTATACTTTGAGTATGCACTACTTAATCTATTCAATTACTTTGAATGTTCGGGTTTACAGTGTGTCATTTACTTGCATTGGAGCAAATTCCGTGGCCACATCACGGACAATTTAAGTGATTCCGTGAGACCACCACGGACTTTGAGTTAAGCGCCCGTGGTCGACTCGCTCGTTGAAACGGGGATCCGTGTGTGAGCCACGGAATAACGGTGTCATTTACTTGCATTGGAGCAAATTCCGTGGCCACATCACGGACAATTTAAGTGATTCCGTCTGACCACCACGGATTTTGAGTTAAGCCCCCGCCGTGGTCGACTCGCTCGTTGTAATGAGGATCCGTGTGTGAGCCACGGAACATCAGTGTAATTAACTTGCATTGGAGCGAATTCCGTGGCCACATCACGGAAATCGGCGTGTTTCCGTGATGATCCCACGGATTTCGAGTTAAGCGTCCGTGGTCATTTCACAGATTCCTGTGAGACCAAGTTGCAATATCTCCACTTCCAACAAAAATGTTGGACTACCACCCTGTTCAGGCAAAAGTAACGTGGCAAGGACGGCATGCTTTAATGTTATAGACTCTCAAAATCTTGTGGAAACTGTGACACAACTAAAGCCATCCACATGTTGCCTTGATACTTTACCTACCAACCTCTTTAAGAATGTTTTCGACTGCCTAGCAGTAGACATATTGCAGATAGTTAACAACTCTCTCCAGTCGGACAATTTCCCAAAGCTTTGAAAACTGCAGTTAGTAAACCCCTTTTAAAAAAGCGGAGCCTAGATACCTTTATTATTAACAACAACAGACCAATATCAAATCTACCCTTCATAAGTAAATTCCTTGAGAAAGTTGTCCTCCAGCAACTTAATCACTTCCTGGCATCAACTGGTTGCTATGACACCTTCCAATCAGGATTTCAACCCCTGCACAGCACTGAGACCGCCCTTATTAAAGTTTTAAACGACATCCGTCTTAACACAGACTCTGGCAAAACCTCAATACTAATGCTACTTGACCTCAGTGCTGCATTCGACACCGTAGACCATACATTACTTCTCGACAGGTTAGACAACTGGGTGGGGCTTTCAGGCACAGTCTTAAATTGGTTCAGGTCCTACCTACAAAATAGGAACAATTTTGTTTCCATTGGCGACTTTGTATCAGAATCAACCAACGTGACATGTGGAGTCCCACAAGGTTCGATCTTAGGACCCTCTTTATTCAACATCTACATGCTCCCACTAGGGCAAATCATGCAAAATAACAATATTGACCATCATTGCTATGCTGATGACACTTAAATCTATGTATCACTATCACCAAATGACTATCGGCCCATAGATCTGCTGTGCCAGAGCATTGAGCAGGTGAAAGAATGGATGTGCTGAAATTTCCTTCAACTAAATGAGGACAAAACAGAGATAATTGTATTTGGTTCTAAAACGGAAGGCTTAAAGTAACCCAACACCTTCACTCTCTGTCCCTGAAAACCTCAATCAAAGCCAGAAATCTAGGGGTTATCATGGATTCAGATTTACATTTCGACAGTCACATCAAATCAGTTACAAGTTACATCGGCATATTATCACCTTAAAAATGTAGCATGACTTAGAGGGCTCATGTCCACCGAAGACTTACAAAAACTTGTACATGCCTTTATCACTAGTAAGCTTGATTACTGCAATGATCTCCTTACAGGTCTCCCAAAACAAACTCTGAGGAAGCTTCAGCTTGTTCAGAATGCTGCTGCTAGAGTTCTAACAAAGACCAAAAAATTTGAACATATTACACCAATTCTGAAATCGTTACTTTGGCTTCCTGTAGGTCAGAGAATTGATTTTAAAATCCTGTTGCTAACCTATAAATCCCTACATGGTTTAGGCCCAAAACATTTAACTGATATGCTTCCACTACATAAGCCTTCTAGACCACTAAGATCGTCTGAGACCAATCTGTTAATTATCCCCAGAGTAAACACAAAACATGGGAAAGCAGGATTTAGTTACTATGCAACAAATAGCTGGAATAAACTCCCAGAGGATTTAAGACTTGCCCCAACTCTGAGCACCTTTAAAACAAGACTGAAGACTTTTATGTTTGCTTTAGCTTTCTGCTTGATCTTAAATACATTGCACTTTCTTAAAAGCTTTTTTAACTTTGCCTTTATTTTCTATTTTAATACTAAAATGTATTTTTAACTTTCTATTTTACCCATTTCTTTGCATATGTTTTCTTTTACTTATCTATTATTTTATTTTATTGGATGACAATGTAAAGCACTTTGAGTCTGCCTTGTGTATGAAAAGTGCTATATAAATAAAGTTGCCTTGCCTTGCCAACCTTTGTGGCTGTTCAAGACACACTGAAGGCATGATGCCACCAAAATTCCATTCAGTGATTGTGTTAACAAACATATTCTAAAAAGCCTTGTATCAACAACAATCTAGCAATACTATTATGTCATACTAGCCCCGCTGTTCCTGTGTAACAGGACCTGTATTGTATATACTTCCACTAAGTAACTAACGATTATCCTAAAAATAAAAGTCATAATATTGTAATATCCTACAGGTGAAAGGTGATCCCGTGGGTTCTCGTTTCGAGAGTTCAGAGATTCACGCATCCGTAGGCTGCACAAAAGTCTGGCATCTTCACTTCACGTCAGCAATTTCCTGTAGAATTCAGAATGTAAGACAAACAAACCCGATTGGAAATCATGTGCAACTTCAGTTTAATCATGTTCAACTTAAATTATATTGAAAATAGCAATTCTGCCTCTCCCATCGATGTAAAATTACTGGGTAGCTAGTAGCCTACCCGCGATACACAACTAAGCTGCACGATTAAGTCGTTTTTCTAAACATGTTCAAGCATCCAGAATTATAACCACGTTAATAACGTTTGTAAGAAACCAAACCGTTTGTAAATCGGTCAAGATTTCAGCGAGATAAGAGTATTAGCGTTTGTGCAGATCACTGACTTACGTCCGCTACAACAGATTCCACCAGAAAGCTTTACTGTGGTAAGATGGCGGCCTATGGTGACGTTCTAGACGCCGCCGTAGGGCATCTAGTTAATATATCTATGGGCACGCGTGCCTAGGGTTGCCGACCCCTGCTGTAGACAATGACAAGATATAATAACCCCACTAGGAAGGTGGAACCAGCGTAAAACGGGAAAGTCACAGTGAGATTTTGGAGATGGTACGGTGAATGCGTTCAGGAAGGGCAGACTGTCAGAAGCCGGAAGGCTTAGCCTGCTGTGTGGCACTGGGAGGAAATGTGACGCAAGTCGTCAGGAGGAGATTGCTGACCCCTGGCACAGCAGGGAGCATGATGAAGAGGGCTGGAAGGAGAAGTAGGGGGAGGCGATACGATGAAGACAGGAATGTCTTGGGCCTCATCAGCATTAATTCCTTTGAATAATTGGAATGACTCTGAAGCTGAGTGAGCTACAACAGCACATTTCTCTAATGCATTTGATATTGTCTTGTTCACATTCTGTGTGTTTTTGTGGACACAGTTCAATTGTTTGAATGAGTGTGTTTGTGTTTAAGGGCCCTATTTAACGGTCTGAAACGCAAGTGGGAAGCGCAAAGCGCAAGTAGCTTTGTGGGCGGTTCTACGGCGCTATCGCTATTTTACAGGCGGATAAATGACACTTGTGTCGCGGCACAAGTGTCAAAAGGGTTGGTATGAAGCAGCCTAGTTACCCGTAGGTGTGGTTTGGGCGTAACGTCCAACAAACCAATGAGAGTGCCAGCTTCCATTCCCTTTAAGAGCCATGAGCGCATTTGAATCGGACGAGTTGATATTTTGACAGCGTGTCTGCAGTCTGCCAAATAATATGGCCTAATTCACACATGGAATAAGGGGTTTTCTTCCACAACTTCAGAAATACTGGGTCCTCAAATAAATTTCGGCAACGAAAACGTAGCCTATATGATATAACATGATATGCGGTAACTGTGGTTCTATTTAATGATATACGCAATACATTATAAACATTGTTTCTTATCAGTATTGTATGCTATCCTAATATGCATGTTTCCCCGCGGTAATAGACATTGCCATTGATTGTATTATGCGTTGCGTGTTTAGTTTGCGTGTGTTTAAACAGAGCACACACGCGCGCCCGCATTCATTCATTCTTTTTAACACTCACTCGCGGTAAAACAATGTTTTTCACGATCAAATACTCATCAATCCATGTTATGGGCATGTAGGCCTACACGATGTCTCTGTCAAGAAAATATGTGTTTGCTGTACGGTGTTTGCAGATGCATTGATTTAAAAGTACAACTTATTACCGCTGCATCAGCTGTTCTTTCCCAAATAATTTACCAAGAATGTGCGGCTAGGTAGATGGGAGAAGCAAAGTGTATGCGCGAGGTGCACAAGCAATCCGTATGCATCGCATGCGCATGTATGCATGTGCCCTTAAAATAGCATCTGAACAACGGGCCACTGACTTTAAACCAGGTATTTCCTGGTCAGTAGTGCAATGGTATTCAGAAACGGCAAAATACCGTTTGCGCCAGAACACGCCTCTTCCTTCCGCCGAACCGCCCCTTGGGGCGCATGATCAATCCCTAATTTACCGGCGAGTGGCGGTGGTGGGAAAAGAACGCTCTGCGCCAGTTGTAAACTAGCAACGACACATGCGCCAGTGACTAAGTCACTTGCGCCGGATGCAAGATAGGGCACTAAGTGTTAAATTGGCAAACAAGAAGTTATAGATAGTGGATGCTATGTGCCACATAAGATATCTCGTTATCACGCATGCACACACACACACACACACACACACACACACACACACACACACACACACACACACACACACACACACACACACACACACACACACACACACACACACACCAAATTATACTCTGCCCATGATTTAATACAGTATAAGGCTTGATGCAAAAATAGAGACTTAACCAATGTAACCAAGAGTTACTTCAGCGCTAACAGAGAAATTTAATCTTTCGCTGCTCTCACAAAAACACGTCATATCCAGTTGATTCACTGCCTGGTGTTTCTCTCCTTTAATGTTGATTTGATGCACAGTCCACATCCATCTTTCTCTCTTGTTCCTCTTACAGACACAAACATGTCTAACGTTTCACATTCATCCTTGGCTCCGTGCCTCTTACTAGGGGTGCACCGCGATTGAGCATCGATGCGGCAACGTGCCATAATCTATTATGTCGCTGTTTATTTTCGGGCCTCGAGTGGCCAATAGAGTTGTGAAGTACATGCTAAGCGGCGCTAGCTAGCAACAAGAACAACAAAACTAGCCTGATTTCCACTGGGGACGTAAGCGCCGCGGAACAGCTGCGCCGCGGTCACCGGTTGCAAGTGCTTGCACCACTCTAATCAATGAAACCATTTCCACCGGCTCAGCAGCGTACCAGAAGCGCTACCATGCCGTAGCACTTCTATTTTTGACGCGAGCCGTTGCTGAACCGCGTCAATTTCAACAGAGCAGATCGAGCCGGGCAGGAAGTGAAAAAGTAAAAGCCATAGAGCATCCGGTCAATTTTCAAAATAAAACACAATACTCAGATCATGTAGCCTATCACAACTTCACATCAACATAACGTCATGACCGGCGGCACCAGGTCAGCAGTCAATCAATCAAAGGGTCTCAGAGGGTCGGTGTTACGACCCCTACTCGTTAAGGGGGGGAAAGGGAAGTAACACACACAACCCGGTGGATTGGGATGGTAATTATTTTGCTTTATTACAATTCGACAAAGGAATAGAAAGGAACAACCATCAGAATAGGGCCGTTAGGTGCTGTCAAAGGAAATATATATATAACCAAAAGAGAACTCCTTAAAATAGAATGGAGCTACCTATCTAATAACAAAACACCAATAGTCCTAAAACAAACCCTAACTGGCTACTCTAGCATAACAAAACAGAAATACAAATGATCTGCACCCCCTAGACCTAGTGTGTCTAAACAGTGGAAAACCTAAATGGGAGTGCAAGTGAAAAATATCAGTACAGGAGAGATTCCTCTTACCCTGGCCCAAATCTGGGAACACACAAATAAAAACTCTTGCGCTCAACAGAATGCGACTACACACCTTTGTTCCCTACAGGTGTCTGCCGCCGCTTGTAAGGCGCATCAGGCTTTTATACGCCTCCACGGCGCTGTCGCTCTTTGGATGGCTGGGCCCCGCACCACTCAGCCGCCAGGGCTAATCCGGGGACGGAAGGACCCGCCCACTTGAGCTGCTTTGGGGAAAAACAGGAGGGGTAGCGCATGCAGAGGGAGGGGAGATAATGAGGTCGGCTCAAGGCCGTAACAGTCGGTAACATGGAAGACGAGAGAATGATTGTCGAAGTGGAGCAACATAAAATAATTTATGAAATATATCATCCTTTTTATAAGGATAATGTCAGAAAGGACAAAGCCTGGCATTTAATTGCAGTAGGTTTGGGAGTGGAAGGTGAAAAAATGTAATCGAATCGTTACCTGGTGAATCGTATTCGAATCGAATCGTGAGGGCAGTGCCAATGCACACCCCTACCTCTTACCTCTCTCACCTGTTCTCTCTCTCACTATCTCTCTCGGCCCCAGATGCTATTACTTGCAGCCTCTCACAATGGTTTACGTAGTTTATCTCGTTACTCGCCTCCTCTTTGGCTCTCCCATTTGATATTATCGGTAGTCTCTGGAAAAGCTTTGGAGCAAACTTTAAGGCGGAGGAAACACACAGAGATGCACAAGGCCCCCCCTCAGCCCCACAAACCCTCTGCACTGAGGGCCATCCCCCCACGGCCCCAGAGACCCTCTGCACCGAAGGCCAGTCCCCCACTGCCCCCACGCTGTCCCCCAGAATGTTGTTGTTGAATGGTGCTCTCAATTATTGAATGTTTATCTTTGTTAATGGGCAAACTTTATTTGTGATTAACAGTGATGAGCCACCTGCAAGGCGGCGTGATTTAATAAAAGTCCTCCTGCCCGCAGCTGATTGCGGTTGCAGCGAGTGCCATGAGAAGCAGCAGAACGTCTCTCGACTTTTTCTTTCCCCCCCGAAGTTCGGTGCTATAATGGGTTCACAACGAGTAGCCGCTGTAACGGGCTGCTCTGCCAACAGTTGTGAAGGTTAAAATCTGGTCAAAATCTGCCTGAGTATACTGTAGTCTTTCCCCACCAGAAGTGACAACAACAGTTTCACAGCTATTCAAATTTTATTCAAAGATTCATTTATGTTAATTTATCTATATATCTATTTATCTTCCTTGCTGTACAATTGCACCTTGCTGTTATTGAATAACAGATGTCGGATGTGTAAAAAGAGGAAGATATGAAGAATAATGCAGGAAGCAGATAAGCAGCACCTGCACCATAATGGGAAGACCACTCTTTCTCTCTCGCTCTTTTTCCCCCTCTCCCTCCCCTTGCCACACTCTCCCCGTCTCTCTTGCTGTACTGCCTTCTCTCT
This sequence comes from Gadus morhua, assembly GCF_902167405.1. NCBI lineage: Eukaryota > Metazoa > Chordata > Actinopteri > Gadiformes > Gadidae > Gadus > Gadus morhua. Next base: position 25,812,121 of record NC_044062.1, read on the forward strand.
CTCTCTCTCTCTCTCTCTCTCTCTCTCTCTCTCTCTCTCTCTCTCTCTCTCTCTCTCTCTCTCTCTCTCTCTGTCTCTCTCTCTCTCTCTCTCTCTCTCTCTCTGTCCTTCAGCCCACTCTCCAATTGATATGCTCAAATATTCCTTCATTTCGGAACCAAATCAACAGATCTGCTTTCCCAGAAGGACAGACCTGTACATTCAGGTGCATTCTGTCTGGCGTATTTAACATTTCAGCCGGCCAGTAAGGAAAAAACCCAACCACAATATAATGCAATACCTTTCATCGTATCCTAAATATACTGATGCACCTGACCCCCAGGCAGTGTATTGATTCATATCAGACGACCCTCTTCACATCCATGCATACATTCTTCTGTCTCTCCAGACACAAAGAGGCCCTTCAGACAGGGAAGCATGAATAATGTGGCGCTTATAGCGCTCCTCTTGTAGCCTTCTGTCTTGTGTCGTTGCTTTCTGCTTCGTCCCCTTCCTCCTGTCTCCCTCCCTCGCCGTCCAATCTTCTCACCTTTTTTCAACAACATCTTTAATGGCGCATTTCCACCGGAGGGTGCAGGTCGGTTCAGTCTGCAAAGGTCGTGTTTCCACCACCAAAAGTGTTTGTGATCCGGTCCGAGCCGTATTGAGTCGTAATCGTCTCCTCCGTTGGGGTACTGAGACGCCTGAAAGGGTGCCGGCAAATACGAGCTACACACGCCGTCCGTTAATTTGTCGACAGAATCGTACTTCCGTCCGACATGGGGATAATAATAACAAACAAACACATTACCCGCAAGGTATTTCTGGAAAACGGTGAAAGCTTAGTTTATTGAAGGAAATGTCACTCAAAAGTTTGCCGTCCTTCTTGGAAATCCTACATTGTTGCTCTTTGTTCATTAGGTGCGTTCTTCTTTTCTACTTAGATTTGAGTAGAATGCTTATGTAGCTTACGTAGCTGCCGCAGCTACACTGGTCCAAGTGCTTGCAAACAGTGACAATTCACAAAAGAGAAAAACAATATGCACCGTCCCACTTTCACATGGCAGCAGATTGCTGCCCTTGAATGTGGGGAGGCGGTTGAAATGGGTCAACAGAATGCATTTTATTTATCACAGCTCAGTAGCTGGGGTGTCAGGTAAAGGGCAAAGTCCTCAGCCTTTCTTTACCTCCCTCTGCTGCTGTCTATATCTCTCTATCTCTCCCCTTCTCAAGAGACATGGCAGTTTTTCTAAGCAGAGGGGAGAAAATGTGTGTGTGTGTGTTTGTGTGTGTGTGTGTGTGATTTGTGCGTTGTGTTTGTGTGTGTGTATGTGTGTGTGTGTGTGTGTGTGTGTGTGTGTGTGTGTGTGTGTGTGTGTGTGTGTGTGTCTGTGTTGAGAGAAAGAGAAGAGATTGATGGATGACAGATCAATAGAGCGATGGAAGGGTCACTGTACACAGTGTGTACTTGCTAGAAGTGAGTAAGTGAGGAGGTAAGTGGGAAAGGGGAGAGGTTAGAAGGTAACATAAGGCTGTGAGGGAGCGAGACGGAAGGGGGAGAATAGGAGAGGGTGAGGCTCTGGGACGGACTGTGAGGGAGAGAGGAGAAAGGGGGATAAGAGGAGAGGGTGAGGATGGGGATGGACTGTGAGGGAGAGAGAAAGAAGAGGAGAGGGTGAGGCTGGGGATTGACTGAGTGAGAGGCAGAAGGGGGAGAAAAGGAGAGGGGGGGCTGGGGGATGGACTGTGAGGGAGAGAGGAAGAAGGGGGAGGAGAGGTTGAGGCTGGGGGATGGACTGTGAGGGAGAGAGGAAGACGGGGAGAAGAGGAGAGGGTGAGGCTGGGGGATGGACTGTGAGGGAGAGGGGCATAAGGGGGAAAAGCTTTTTGCAAAATGTCATCATGGATATCACAGTTTCACTTGCAAGTACAGCTGTGAATCTTGGGTCTTTGTGCATCTCTGTGTGCGGGTGGATACTAGTTTGTGTATATCTGTGAGGACGTGCGTTTATATGCGTGCATGTGAATGTTGGTTATTTTGTGCATGGATGTGTGTGTGAGCGTGGACGCATATGTGTCTATTAGGTGTGTGGGTGTGGGTCCATTTACTTTGGTGTGAGTTTGTAGCGCTGGCTTGTTTGCACACACACACATTGCACACCATTGTGTGTGGCTTTGTGCACATAAAGAGGATGGATGTATGGTTTCAATAAGCCTCTTATTTATATATTGGGTAGCAAAAGTGTAAATGATAAGCAAAGAGACACATTTTCTTATGGTAACACTTTACAATAAGGTACGCAAAAACGTGGGTAATTACTGGGGAACGAATGATGAACGACCAGGGCCCTAACTGGGGCCCTAAATGAGGCCATAAGTGACAGTTATTCAGTAACTACTGAGGAACTACTGGTAAACAGACCAGGGGACTACTGTATTTATTACTGAGTAATGAATGATGAACGACTGGGGCCCTACCTTGGGCCCTAAGTGAGTTATTCAGTAACTACTGAGGAGTAATTGTTAAACAGACTAGGCGATACTGTATTAATTAATCATTCTGTGAATTAGCAAACTGACCAATTTATTATGAAAGCAACTGCATTTTCTTGGGATTTCACAATTTGTTTTTAATTAACAGGGCACAAACGGGTTGATTGTCATATTTTAATGAAGATATTCACAATACATACATTAATATTGACATTTAAGGTTTACTTTGTGGCGGTACTAATGTTAAAAGTTGTTGCATTAGTAATGTTAAAATCTTAAAAGCAATTGTACACCGCTGCAGGGCACGCTTTAAACCTGCCGCCCTTGGTTTTAAGCGCTGTTGAGGCCTGGCTTGGGTCCCACACTGGATCGATTGGTAGAACTGGATCGGACTGATGATGAGTTGTTACTCATTCACAAACCATTCATTCACCAGTAGTGAAGCTTTTTTAATCATTCGTTCACCATTCATTTACCAGTAGTGAAGCTTTTTGTGTACCTTAATGTAAAGTCATGCATCACACAAAGAGTTGTTACTCTTTCACAAACCATTCGTTCACCAGTATTTAAGCTTTTTGAATCATATGTTCACCAGTAGTTAAGCTTTTTTAATCATTTGCAGGGCTCTCAAGTTTTGAACTGAGTTCAGAGTGCGATTTTGTCGGCGGGGGGGGGGGGGGGGGTATATTAACACGTGACTGCATACTATAAATATAAATGTGTACACAGACATAGTGACTAATGATGGTAAGCATTATTGGCCCTTAATACTAATATTCAGAAACAACACTGCCTCAAAAGGCTATTGGCTTAAGCAACACCAGTAGAGGAGTATACTTTCCCCTGAACTTTTAAACGTTGCAAACGTGCAAAAACATAATTATATATTTATGTGGCATTCAGTCCAATGCTTAAAATACATCTGTGGCATTAAGTAGGCCAATGCTGTGGTAAAGTATGACCAAGTGTTTCTTTCTGTTCAATAGATAGTACTTTATCAATCCCCTGTAGGAGAAATGTGTTAATGTTTGTCCCTATAAAACAATAATGGTAAAAAAAAAAAATACAAAACATGACGGTACCTAAGTAGGTCAAACCGTCCAATCTGAAGGCTCTACTTAACCACTCCCCCTACTCACTTCCACCAATGCAAAGCGAACAGAAATGAGTAGGGGAGGGCGTAGCCTAACTAGTTTGTGAACAACCACGAGAAACACAGCGCAAATTCAATGTGAACATGTATGAGGCTTTAATAAAATCCCGGACGATTTTGAAATTCCGCCACACATTTTTTTTAAAGTGTCTCAAAAAGAGGGCATGTCCGGGCAAAAGAGGTCTGGTTACCCTACGTACGGGAAACCCATTTGATTCCTACCTGTTCCACTGTTAAATAGAGGCCCAAATTGGTTGGGCGCTATCCTGGTAATTTCTCTGCGAGAGAAATACGAAGTGTGGCGTGTGAGCGTGTGCTTGGGTTGAATTGCGCGTGTCTCACACCGAATGCGTGAGACTTGAGAGCCCTGCATTTGTTTACCAGTAGTGAAGCTTTTTGAAACATTTGTTCGCCAGTTGTTAAGGTTGTGGGTGCAGGCAGGCAGGTAGGACCCAGATGCAGACGGTTTAGGGAAAATTGCACTTTATTTTTGCCAAAAGGCTAAGGCAAGGAGCAAGGAGCAAGGGAACACAGGTAATCACAGAGAACACGTAGGACCAACAAACCACAATGACAGCCCCCTCCGGCCGGAGCAGAGGCCGGTCCCCCTCTGTAAGGAGCAGGGGGCGGGCCCCCTCTGGAAGGAGCAGAGGGCGGGCCTCCTCAGGCAGGAGCGCAGGGTGGACCTCCTCAGGCAGGCGAAGAGGCCGGTCCCCCTCTGGAAGGCGAGGAGTGGGCTCAGGAACCGGACAGGGCTCGGGGACCGGAGTCAGTTCGGGAGCTGGAGTGCCAGGAGGAACCGGGTGGTACCCCAAACTCACCACCCCCACTCTGATTGTCCGTAAGGGAGGAGGCTGGTAGCTGGGGACCGGGGGCAGGGGCTGGTAGCGGGGAACCGGGGGCAGAGGCTGGTAGCGGGGGACTGGGGGCAGAGGCTGGTAGCGGGGGACCGGGGGCAGAGGCTGGTAGCGGGGGACCGGGGGGCAGAGGCTGGTAGCGGGGGACCGGGAGAAGAGGCTGAGAGCAGGAGCGTGGAGGCTTAGGCCGGTCACCAAAGTCCGGTGGACGTGGCATGTAGCTCTCCGGCCAAAAGGTTGTGGGGTTGAGCAGCTCGACTGCCCACTCGGGTAAGGCATCCTCCAACTCGGGCCTTGACGCAACAGCCCTGCACGTACGCCCCAACACAGCCTCCTGCTCCTTCCTGCTGGGAATGTTCTCCCAGCCATCCATAGCTATGATTATCGACACTAACAAATCCTCCAACTCACGGAAAAATAGAGCGTCCGTTGGCTCCAATCTTGGTGCTGTCATTCTGTTAAGGTTGTGGGTGCAGGCAGGCAGGTAAGACCCAGATGCAGATGGTTTAGGGAAAACTGCACTTTATTTTGGCCAAAAGGCTAAGGCAAGGAGCAAGGAGCAAGGGAACACAGGTTATCACAGAGAACATGCAGGACCAACAAACCACAATGACAGCATGAGGAACAAAGGAAAGACAAGGGCTTAAGTAACAAACACAAGACACGCAACGAGGAACAGCTGACACACATTAGGGGAGGGAGCAGTAATCAACACAGGAGGGAAACACACCAAAACACGACACAGACCATGACACCAGTAGTGAAGCTTTTTGTACCATTCGTTCACCAGTTGTTAAGCTTTTTGAACCATTCGTTCACCAGTAGTTAGCATCGTCGGCCCAAATGGCTAACAGACACTCGACTTTTAATGGGAAAAAAGGCTCGTCGCCTTTATTATGTCCATGTTCGTCGCATAGACTATACGTCATCCAGCTCAGGTTGCGCAGCCGTGCGTGTGCGCGTGTCGGCTCATTAGCATTTGTACCGTGGCGGCCCGTACCGTAGGAGCACACCTCTCCCAAGTGGCCAAGTTGGCCTGGCCTGGCCAGACTGACCACACTCACACTTGCAGATTTGAGCACGGTCAGGTGTGAAAACGGCCACGGCCACGGCCAGATGGCCTAGTGTGAGTGCACCCTTAGGGCCCTGTTAGGGCCCTGGTCATTCATCATTCGATACTCATTTGTTCATTAACTACCCACGTTTTTGCGTAGCTTATTGTAAAGTGTTACCCAATTAAACGCCCCCATATACGAACAGTACTCAACAGAACTAGTCAAACTAATCTTGAATATGGATTAAGCTGATTAAAACCCTTTATGGATCATTCTGTGAGAGCCACCTTGTACACAGTGTTCCTTCTGAAAAAGAAAAACCTTATTGAAAAGAGATGGCAATTTGTGCAGACAACTGAAATGAAATGGTAAGAAAGGGTGAGTATTTCTGATATGTGATTAAGACAGATTATTCGCTATCGTTACAAATGACCAGTTGTTGCAAGGGAAGCAACTCCAAATAAGGTTGTGTGTCTGCACTTCCATTCATTCTGCTGCTTCCCTTTCTTCTTTTTTTTGTCCATTAATTTGCAACAACCATTATTGAAAGTTCTTCTTTCAGATTATTATTTTCTTTCTTCTTTTTCCTGACACCTCAGCTTTCTCCCAACGTTATGATATCATCTACCTTTCCTCCGATCTTCCATTGCTGTGACATTAGCTCTATTCCCAGTCCCAGAACACCCCTGTCTCTCTATATTGCTGTGAACACAGAGATAAAATCCACTCTCTGCGTCAATAATAAATAACCCAAAGTGAATACAAAATAAATAAAAGACGAGAGGGATCTTTTCCCCCTGCTAATAACTGTCATCTTCTCTCACAGTCCTACGCACACACATATGGGAAGAATTGAGTACTTCATTACTGACACACCCAAACAAACACACACACACACACACACACACTTGCGCACAGGCACACGCAAATGGAGGAAGATGCAAGCAGGTAATGGCAAGTTTTGGGGTTTTTGCTTGATGTGTCCTGAAGGGAAACTTTGCATTTTTACTTTGGTC